>NC_077223.1:105386011-105688054 GCF_024763615.1 Phlebotomus papatasi
TTTTCCTCGTAACTTTAACACTTTTTAGGTGTAAAAATATATCAACATTTTTTAATGTTAATTTTACACCTTTTTAAGTGTAAAATTAACATGAAAATGGGTAATTTTAACTCATAATACATACCTACAAAGCATAATATTTACACCGATTTCGGATAAATAAAGCAGGGTAAAATTAACATTTCCGGAATCCGGGTTTCAGGCCTAAGGTTTAGCCAAAAACCGCTTTAATTTCTTACCAATCACGGTTTTTTGGAAAAATTCAACTTAGTATTGGATTACTCCCTCCGTTCCGAAATAAGTCGTACGTTTGGGAAAAATTCTCGTTCCAAAAAATGTAATACATTTGGGAGAAATTGGGATTAAGGGAAAGTTTGTTGGTAAATGTTTTGTGTATCAACAATTTATCTCTTGTAAAGAACTATTGTTAATGTTCAGTACTAAAATTGGGGTCCAGTCTTGATGGTATGTTGAGGAGCGAATGTATTAAAAATGTCTTATTTTTGGCGTTTTATTATCAATCTAATAAAATACATAGGTGCAGAATGGTGAGATACAGACTTGGGACCTTTGGGGGCCCCCCCATAAGTTGACCTTGGGACCATTAATATGTTCTTTATTTTGCCCCCACCCCTCCAAAATCATGTTTTTAAGATTGCTCGAAAACACGTCGTGCGATTTCTTTTTTTTTCCATTCTGGATATGTTTTAGACAAACATATAAATGGGCCCAGAACCCAGAGTCAATTTATGGAGGTCCGCTGAAGGTCCCAAGTCCCTATCTCTCACCATTTTGCATCCAGATATTCGAACACGTAAAAAAGGATGTTCTTTTTATTGCTCATTCTGCAAAATTTGAGATATAAAAAATGTCATATCGGTAATAACTGTTGAGTTCTACTTGTGCATACTAAAAATTTAGAACAAATTCTAGCCTGTAATGTTAATCACAGTCCATTATGTAGTAATTAACTATCTACCGGAGCTCTTTAAAAAAAACGCGAAAAATGGACAACTTCAACATATCGATTCCTCAACTTACCATCGTGATACGATCCCCATATTATCCCTGAACATGGAGGATAGTTCATACACAAGATATTTGCAAATAACAAAAACATTCTCTGAAACCATTCCTTAATCCCTAATTTTTCGCCAAACGTACGACTTATTTCGGAACGGAGGGAGTATTAAAAATGTGTGACATATTAGGCTTTCAAAAAGCAATGGAATTGCTCGTTATTAATGATTTTGAGAATTTCGAGAACTGGGTTAAACCTCTAGTCTGAAGACGGCTTAATTAGGTTATAGATAGCGATTAAACGTCTTTGAGTGACTTTCTGCCCTATAAGGCGATCCTAAGATCGTTTAAAATCCATTCATATGTATTTGACACCTGAAAGACGATTTTTTGCCTTAAGACTATAATTCGTGTGAGTAACGTATATGCAGTTTTACCTATCCGAGTAGAATATTTAACAAGTATTTTTAGATAACGTTTGATTGGGAGAAAAGTAGTGTAATTTTGGAAATAAATGAACTGTCATAATCACCTTCTGATTACTCCACTGAGAAAAAAAGAGGCTACGATTGACTTTTTTTCGTCATAACTTTAACACTTTTCGAGTGTAAAAATATATCAACATTTTTTAATGTTAATTTTACACCATTTGAGGGTAAAATCAACATGAAAAAAGGGTAACTTTAATCCATAATACACCTACAAAGGGTAATATTTACACCGATTTCGGATCAATACTGCAGGGTAGCCTCCACGGGAGTCTGCCTAACATTCATATAGTCCAAAAAGTGGTCCTTCGGGACCCAAAGTGATTTGAGGTATCAAGGAAATCCTTAAATTAGCTATGGATCTCTTCAAATAGCCAGAATCTCTTCTAATGCAGAGCTTTCTGTACACTTTTGCACCCATCTGTATTTTCCCAATACAGACAATGAGCCCACAGTCACATTCAGATATATAGTTTTGCTTGTTTAACATTGTTAATGTTTAGTTGATTTTCCATCAACACACCAACACAGCGATACTTTTGGAGAATTGAGCATTTTTGTAGGATCATTCGCATTTTTTTTCTCTCACTCCAATTGGACATTGAGCCAGAAAAAGAAGTGTTATATGGTATAAAAAAAATTAAAATAATCCACCAAAAGCCCCAGTGTATTATTTATGGAAGTTGACTCGATATTCCAAGGTATTCTACAATTGTACATTGCACGATGTTGCTCGTGACTTTGAAATTCTATAGTAGTTCATTTGACTTTAATTCAAAAAAGAGCGACTATAGAAGATCAAAAGGAGCCTTATGAAGTTTGCAGGGTGCATCAGTGTAGAAAAATTTGTGTTTTCAGATGCATCTCTTGCATACCAAAGAGAATTTTCAATTTATTTTCCAGCCAACAACAACATTGCTGGGAAAAACTTTTATTAAAGTTGTTATGTGTATACTGCGTGGGTTCCATCAACTGTTTGTCTGTCTTTTTTTACCCATTGAAGTGTGGTAAATAAAATGCGGAGAAGGCCCCAAAAAGGAAATGCTGGGTCACATAAAAAATCACAGTCACACACTATAATTATTATTTTCCATTTCGCCCACCTCCCTCAGATATTTGCCTTTTTTTTACACACCATCACCTCTCCCGGAAAGATCATCATCATCGACACACCATTGATGTCAACACTTTTTTTTTCAGTCGTACTAATAGAATTCTAAGGAATACAGAATATGCTAAAAGTTTATTTACATCCTTGTTCAAGAGAGGATGTATCTTCTTGTATTGTGATTCCATTAAACATACTTTGTGTGGTGTACAAGATAAGAAAAAACACGAGTCTTACTACCCAGATAAATGGCACCATAAATGTTTGTAATTTGTATCTATTTCACGTTTATGATCATTTTTAGCGATTGTGAAAACCCCACAATCGCACCAATTGTGTAAAACCCGCATTAGCCTTCCCATGTGACTTGTTAGCATCACGCATTAACCATAATGATATGTTAAAGTTACATTGGAAAATCTATGTAAAATAAGAAAATATCTAATTTTACAACAACCTAATGCAAAATTCGGCTTAAAAAACTGTTCCTAAAATTGGAAAAATTTAGGGAAATTCAATTAGGTTTCAGGTAACTCACAAGAAACATGATGATTTTACTATAATTAATACAAATTATAATTTGGAAAACACCTTAAATTTTATAGACTTAAGAGATCCAATCGCCACACTGTTCCTAAATTCCTAAATACTGTTCCTAAGATTAATTATAAAGATTTCCTAAAAGAAAACATACTTTTCGATTCCAAAAGGCATGCATTTTTATTGAATTTTGTTATGTTATACTTCATAGAATTAAAAAAAACTGAGAATAGTTTTTGAATTAAACAAAAAGATTAAAAACACGAATAATAGATAAAAGTAATATTCAGAAATAAGTGGAAAGCAAATAAAATAAAATTTATAGAATTAGAATTTATATTTTAGGATTCAGAACAAAAAAAAACCTTTACAATTCGACTTAAGAGCTTAAATATTTAAAAGTTTAAAATCAAGTAATAAACTCTTGATAAAAACATAAAATTTCTAATACTTCTTAAAGAAAGACAAAGATACTTCATAAAAGAAAAAGAACTCTTATTCTCTATACCCAGAAAAATCTGTAAGAACTTTTGTGTCAAAAATGTATAAAGATTTATTACAAAGAAATTTATTACAAAACAAAGAAACCATTAATTTCAATGAAAGGCTGATCCTCGAGAATATTTAGCCTGTAAATTTTAATAGTAATGAATTAGGTGACGCAAATTTAAGCAAAGGACTTCTAATTAATGGTTCTAAGCCCTAATGCCCTAGACAGACTTACGACTTAAGCCGAGAGACGGCTTAACGTAAATATAATCAAAATAATGATCAGATTATGGCCTCAATTCTGAGACCAAGATCAAGATCAAAATTTCAAGTCGTTAGTTTTTTCTAAGATCAAGATTTCATATTCTGACGCGAAGCATTAATGGAACTTAAAATGTCTTAGCTAAGAACCAAGACTTCAAGATTTTCCACACTTAACGAAACGTCACTTCTAACAAATATCTTCATTTTTCTGCAGAATTTGTTGAAATTTCATCATATAAATTAAGAAAATTAATTATAGGTTGTATTAAGTAATGAGAGGCCATAATCGGGATTAAAAAGAAGTGCAAACAAACCTTGTGACGTGTGATAAGCCTTGAAATGTTTATAAAAGATGTGATTCTTTTGCAGGTATTCTTAGGGTGTTGTACTTCGATGTGTACCATTTCGATTAAATTACAAGATCAAACACAGTATTTTTCAAAGCAATTCTCTTTCTATATCATGTTTTATAGAAATATTTCTTATGGAGAACGATTTCCGCATGAAACTCTTCAAATTGTTACTATCTTGAAAATTCCAAGCACCTCTGAGAGGATCTTGGAATTATTTCAAGAAAACAAGAAATTTTACGTTTTGAAATCTTGAAATATTAGTTCCAGAATTGCAAATTTTGATATCCACACGGTTTGTGTCTTGGATTTCAAGATTCCAAGACATTTGACAGATTTGACATCTTGATCTTGATTTTTTGATTTAAGAATACTAAAATTTTCAAATTTTTATGATCTTGATCTTGATCTTGGTCTCAGAATTGAGGCCTATATTTCCATGAGTTTCTGTCTAATCTATCTCTCGGCTTAAACCGAGAAATGGTTTAATTAGTGAGAAACTGATGGAAATGTAATACAATCATTGGCCTCAAATTCTGAAACCAAGATCAAGATCAAGAAAATTTCAAGATTTTGGGGCATTCTGAAATCAAGAGATCAAAATCAGGATGTCAAATCTGTCAAATGTCTTGGAATCTTAATATCCAAGACACAAACCGTGTGGATATCAAGATTTGCAATTCTGGAACCAATATTTCAAAATTTCAAGACGTCAATTTTTTTGTTTTCTTGAAATAATTGCAAGAACCTCTCGGAGGTGCTTGGAATTTTCAGGATAGTAACAATTTGAAGAGTTTCATATAGAAATGACTATTGATGAGAAATATTTCTATAAGAGATGGTACAAGAGAATTACTTTGAAAAATACTGTATTTGACCTTGCAATTTAATCGAAATGGTACGTATTTCTAGATCTACGTATCGAAGTACACCATCCAGGGGATACCTGCAAAATAATCACATCTTGCATAAGTATTTCTTGGTTTATCATAGGTCACAAATTTGGTTTACACTTCCTGTACTCCCATTTATGGCCTCTCATTTATTCTTCAATACGTTCTATATTAATTTTCCTATTTTATATGACGAAATTTCAACAAATTCAACAGAGAAATGAAAATATTTGTCAGAAGTGACGTTTCGTTATGTGTGGAAAGTCTTGAAATCTTGGTTCTTAGCTATAAGACATTTTAAGTTTCATAATTATTCGCGTTAGAATACAAAATCTTGATTTTGGAAATATTTAGCAGCTTGAAATTTTGATCTTGATCTTGGTCTCTGGCTATATATGAACTCGAGTAAGTCCGACAGCCTTACATAAAATAGAAGAAGAAGATCTTGGTCTCAGAATTGAGGCCCTTGTTTTGATTATAATTATGTTCTCAGCTTGAGTAATCAGTCTGTCTAGGGCATAAGTGTAACAGCGTTATCACACTTGCTCATTAAAATTTTAATATGATGCACATTAATTGTCGCTTGTGAGCATCCAAATATGTTATTTGTGTATTTGAGTCACTTAATATTTGGGGTTTTTCTATTTATTGATAAAGAAGTGGACTTGGCCTGCAAAATAAGTTTAAATTTATCTAAAGCATAAATATTTTTCACATTAAAAAAATTAAAGAGAAAATCGCATTAATTTTTCGCATTAATGCTATAAATTTATGTCAAATTTTGCGGGCCAAGTCTACCTTTTTATCAACAAATAGATGAAATTTTGAATATAAAATGATTCAAACACACAAATTACACATTTGGACTCTCACCAGCAACAATTAATGTGAATCATATTAAAATTTTAATGTGCAAGTGTGATAACACAGTAAGACAGTTTGGGCTAAATCTTTACTGTCAAATTTGTCGGATTAAATATTCTCAAGGATAAACCTGGGTCTCTTTGGGCTCTTAGTATCGTCGATTAGAGGTTTTTTGCATAAATTTCCTGCACCTAATCTAGTTTATAGGTCCTTAGATACAGAGTTCTCCTGTTATTGATAGTTCATAAGCAGTGGCCATAAGTGAGGACAAGTGGCCACAAAGTGGAAAATTTCGTGTAAATCTGGAAAATAGGCTTTTCATGTGATTTATTTAAAATATTGAGTGTTCTTAGACACAATAATTTTATTATTTGCTTAAAGTCATCTCAATTAATAGGTATTTATCTACACGACAAACTCATGTAGCGTAAGTAATACCATGTAGTTTAACATCATTGCCTTGTGTTTGCTTTTGCACTAAATGCGCCAATTGCGGGAGAAAAAGAGGTGAACGAGTCACCTTTAATTGCGACCCATTTGTCTCGTTCGCAGTAAAACTGAATGGTATCAAGTGAAATCGAATAACTTTTTATGACAAATTCTCCTCTTTGAGTTTTCACCCAAAAACAACATACTCTCTTTTGGTGTGATCTTTTTTTTTTTTTTTTTTAATTTTAATTAGGGGTTCATCAATAAGATGATTGCCCCATAAAGGTGTGATCTTCCAAAGAGGAGTCTTGCCTTATTTTCAATGCTAATTAACTTCTGGCTCCTCTTCATTTTATTAACTCATTTTCTACGCTACTTCCCCAAAAACATTCAACCATTCAGCATATGGGTAAAATCTCAATGTCACACCAATTAATACTGATCATCTTCACATTATTCATCCTGCAA
This sequence comes from Phlebotomus papatasi, assembly GCF_024763615.1. NCBI lineage: Eukaryota > Metazoa > Arthropoda > Insecta > Diptera > Psychodidae > Phlebotomus > Phlebotomus papatasi. Next base: position 105,392,925 of record NC_077223.1, read on the forward strand.
GCAATATTTTTTTTTCTATTGAACATAAGCCGCGGCACTTTTGTATCATGTTTAAAAACGCAATTAATAAATAATTTATATCGCCGTAATCTCACTAAACATGACATCAGGCAAATAGTGTGGCTTATTTACCGTGAGATTGTTTAATAAAAAGCGCAAATAGACAGAGAAATTTGTAGGTGGATAGAATTGAGTATCTTTTAGTGTATTAATTTGTCTTAAATGAAGGTGTAATATTTTTTCTTCAATCAGCAAATCAAACGGCAATTCAACGGGTTTTTCTCTCTCCATATTATTGCAAAATATTCCTATATAGCAAATAAAATAAGTAAATTGTGCTAATTGTGAACGAGGCTCTGTTGATTGTTTTTCCAATTCTTCACGAAAATGCTAATTTAAAAGAAATAATCTTACAATAATCTCCATTAATTTTATTAATATTTCTCCCATGATCTTCCCAAGCATTAAACGTTTTCCATTTTGATTTTGTATATCGAAATTGCCTGCATTTTGGAGACTTTTTTTTAAAAATGTTTCACGTGCTGGCGAAAAGTATTTTAATCGGTAAATTACTGGCGCCCGACATTGCCCTCAATTTCAAAATAGCTAATCTTTTTTTTACTCTTAATTAAATTCCACAAGTGATCAATTACATCGATCATTGAATTATATCCCCGCAATATACTTTTATTCCAATTGGGTAAATAATACCGCCAGAGAAAATTCACATCTCAATCAACTTTTCTACTATGCACAAAAATTCTTATAAACAAATAAACTTATTTATTATTGTCTCTCATAATCGTGAGAAATGCCTCAATATCTGTCACTATTTATTTGTTATAAACACAAGATTGAGTAATGTGGCAAAATACATCACAGAGATTATGCCAATGCAGGGGATCTCAATAAATTGAACCTTCAATGACCAGCCATTCAATTAATTTTATCTTACAATCTCTCATTAAAATCCAAACTGTTTTAGAGCTTCATACAACGAGATATTGTACAGAATTTAGATGACTTGGTGGTAAGCAACATGGCAATTTATTGATTCGATGAGATTGTCATGTATTTTTATTAGAAATCGATGAGACGTTTCACATATTGCCAGTAAAATTTATGCAAATTCCACATGAAAGAGGATTAATTTAGGAAAGAACATTAAAAAGATATTCTAAACAAAATGTTAAAAAAAATGATAGCGCAAAATAGAAGCCGTATGAATACCTATCCATAAATTATTTTAGCTCCATTGCAATTTCTCATTGGCCCGAGCTTAAAAACATTTCCAGCATTGACCATCAGTGAAAAATATTTCATGAGCCTAAATATTTAATTACACATAAATAAAGCCTCAAACAGACGACTAAAAATGTTTAGGTTGATCAAATGTTTTGACCTATTAAACTAGTGAAGATTTTATAGCATGTTGGTGCCATTATTATGGCAGAGTGTCAATTGAAAACGATTACCTTAAATCTTTGAAGACAATACAAGTTTAATAGTCCTGTCCAATAGCGGAATTTTTTACGATATGACAATGTCATACGTCAAATTTGCGTGGTAAATTCGGAAGTAGAACAACATCAAAGCCCAGTGAGCATGGAATAACCCAGGGGGGGTGCCATTAGCGCTGAAAAATGCGACCAGTTTTAGTGTATTTTTTTCCTGTTTTCGTACAAATTTCACGAGATATCTTCAAAACTACGTAGGTTGCCAATTTAGGGTTTTCGGTTGCCCATTCTATATTAAATTGGCTTTTATTTTGTATTTGTATTATTTGTTAATTCATTCTACAATGACAGAAAATAGCTAACAAACTTAAAAGTTTTTTCGGCACGCTAGAAACATATGGGAAACATAGGAAATGTCATGCCCCTGGAATAACCATTGCAAGAAACTCTATTACTATTTACTAAGCTCTTAGTAACAGATATCAATTGTACTTACGATTAGTTCCTCAGAACTTACGACACAAAATTTTAAAACTTATCATATGACATTGTCATACTATTAGAGAATGCCCCGATGGGTATAGTGAATAAATTCTGAAATTAATGTGAAATCATGTTACATGAAGTAAAGCACCTTTGAATTGGTGCACTTTTAACATACCGTAAGTGCGGGTAACTTAGACACCCCCTGTTCTTAAGCTTTTCTTTATTTCCAGAACTTAAGGATGATCTTTACTGATCAGACATGGTAGATCGGATTGGTAAAGACCATCTTCCAGTTCTAGGATTAAAGAAAAGCTTATGCCCTAGACACACTTACGACTTAAGCCGAGAGACGACTTAGTGGAAAATGATTACTGGTGCCATTATAATTTTTTTTACGCCAAAAAGACATAAACAGAAAGAAATTGTCTTCTTGATATCTTTGTCGGAAGACGGATAGCTGTTCACTACACACCCTTTTACTTGAATCTTGCAGAAATACAAAGAAATTGAATGCAAATATCACTTCAAATGGAAAATTCTTAAATCGCGCGCAATTCAACTGTGAGAGAGAGATAGAGCCACTAATAACTCACTTGACAAACGTCTGGCGGCGCTGCGGTTGCAAAAAATCTCTGAAATGCGACAAAATATTTTCTTCTCTAATTTAAACTTATTAGCAGGTCGTGTCCCTTCTTGTGATATGTACTTTTGCATTCCTTATTAACCAAAATAGTGTTGTTACAAAAGGGTTTTTCTCAAACCTATCCTGAATTTTGGGACAGCTCAAAAGAATATGAGTCTTCCAGCTCAAAATTTCATCCCAATGTTTTTGTTGTAATATCGACAATTATTCACAATTAATCCAAATAACTGTATTCAACTAAATTATTAAAAGGATTTTCTTGTGAAAAAGACTTAACTCTAAGGAATTAAACGATTTTAACATTGAAAAACCTCTAATTTTCTCTACGTGAATTTTCGCGGCATTTTGAAGAATGACAAAAGGCACCACCAAATTCACTTCGGCTTTTCTTTTAGCTCAGGCCCTAAACTATCATACATTTTGAAAAGTACCCAAAAACATTCAAACTCAAGTTTTATATTTTTGCCACTGGCGCTGATGTCGATAATCCTTGTAAATTTCGCTGAACATTATAAATTTAAAAGCTCAGCCTCTTCCCCCAACTTTTGGGCTGCCCCTGAGTGTATTTAAATCAATCTTCATTTTTCGAGGTGATCCCTAAGCCGATCTCTGTGTCTGTTTTGGGTTTTAATGGGAAGCTGATGGGAATGTAGTCTAATCATTATTTTGATTATAATTACGTTAAGCCGTCTATCGATTAAAGTCGTAGGTGTCATAGTACATAACACTAGACCACTCTTTTATTGTTTTTTACAATTTTATTCTCTACAAAGACTAAAATTTTGTAAAGTTTTGTAGTCTTTGTAAAAGAATTAGATTGCAAAAAACAAAAGAAAAGCCTAGTGTTTCTTTCCATTTTCTGCTACATCCTATCGGACCGTAAGTCTTCAAAATAGTTTTTTATTTGTGAGAAAACTTTTACTTTAATTCTGTGACGAGAAGAGTGCATTAGTGTCTTAGTAATTGTTGTGCCTCTAGTGATACTTCAAACATTTAATATTCAATAAAGGTCTTCGTCATTATACCTTAATTTGGCAACTGGCACAAAAAAATTTTGAAACAAATTATAAAAATTACATTTCTTTGCCATCAACGTTTGCCACAAGGAAAAGTAGAAAAAGAAATTAATATAAAAAAAATCAAAAGTCCAACTATCAAAAAATGAGACGTGGTGAGAATAAACTAAAGCATAATGAAGAAAAATCAAAAATATTGCGTCTTTATCACTGAATTTGTCAAATTGGTTTAATTTAATGAGCCCTGCTTCTTCTATTCATTTTATGTCCCACATAGAGTCAAGGGAACACCTCTTCGACAGGGAACCCCTATAGACCCTTTCCTCAAAATATGGAAATTTATTAACGTAACTAACAGAATCCAAAGGATAGGGTTTTAGCTCTATGTAGTAAAAAAAAAAAGATTAGAAGGATGATCACTGGTTTGCTTTTTTACTACGATTATTCTTGTAAAGTTACTCAAATATGTGTTTCAGCAAAACACGTAACCTTAAAATGTGTAATTTAAATTTTATGTAATCGTAAACTGTGTAATCAATTAAATGATGAAATATTGTACTTTTTAAGTAATGTTCTGTTGCTAATGCAAAAGTAGAGAGGATACTGTAACGGAAGTGGTTTTTTTACATCTCACGGTATCAAATTTCACTTTCTTGTTTTACATTACGTATTTTTTCACCGTGCGGCCAAAATGAGCGAATAATTACACAGCTGTGTACATTTTTTAGAGATTTCATGTAACATTACACAGTTTTCAGACAAAATGTGTAGAAATTACAAGAATGTGTACCAGTACACACAATTACACGTTTAATGTAAAATTTACAATGAAAATCATGGTAAAGGAGCCACATTTTTTTTACTGTGCACGATTATTCTTGTAAAATTACTCAAATATGTATTTCAGCAAAACGCGTAACCTTAAAATGTGTAATTTAAATTTTATGTAATGGCAAATTGTGTAACCAACTGCAGATGATTACACACTTGTGTACATTTTCTTACATATTTCGTGTAAAATTACACAGTTTTCACACAAAATACGCACAAATTACACAGTTTTCAGACAAAATTTGCACAAATTACACAGTTTTCAGACAAAATGTGTACAAATTACACAAATGTGTATCAGTACACATAATTACATTTTTATATAAAATTCACAATGAAAATCATGGTAAAGTAGCTGAAAAATTTTTACTGTGTATTCTACCATATCCTATAAACAGAAGTGTTCAAATTTCTTATCTAAATTGTTCAAATTGTTACTGGAAAGCTGTCAAGTCATGACACAAAGTTCTTAAAGTGTCAATAGGTGTTCGTTCCACCAGTTTCACCCTATGCTTCATTTTATTCTTAAATTCATTTATTTACTCTTTAAGCACTTTATTAATTCTTTACCCCCAAAATTCAACTCACTATCAAATTTTCACGCATTCAGTTTTTTTAGTACTTGACTACTCTCACATGATTCTGCGTTATCAACTTTTCTTTTGTTTTCTTTTTGGTTCCTGTCCCGACTGCTTCCCCAATCCTAAATCGTGCTCTATAACTACGAAACAGTTATGACAGGGAACTACACAAATAAAAGTCGTTTATGAAGAAGTACATTAGAGCACTCATGTACTAAAAAATATTTCTTTGAAAAGGGGAAATTTTTCTTCTGAACATTTTTTTAGTACATGACTATTCTCATGTGCTTCCTTGTGTGCTTCTGTGCTATCGATTCTTTTTTGTGTTGATTCCTATCAGGACTATTTTGTGCTCTTAAAACACGGCGAAGACTGAGGAAAACAGTCGTGAAAAGAACCTACAAAAATTAAGTCGATAACGCAGAATCATATGAGAACAGTCATGTACAGTAGACTCTTCGATATCCGGCTGACTGGGGGACAAAATGACATTTAGGTTTTTTGAATGATCAACGGTTTTTCTATTTTGTGCTGTGTGAATTTATTTTCTGTCTAACAAAGAACAAGAAAATTTTCTTCATGGTTTGCTTATGTTTCATTTTTTATGACAATTATGTATTAAAAACTTCGATACAATGTTAATAATACTTTAATTCACTCTGGACAAACTTCATGTTTAGTGAAAATAATTTTGAATGCATCAACCGCCAGTGTTTGGCAGCTGTCACCCGGATATCGAAGTGCTGGATATCGAAGAGTCTACTGTACTAAAAAATGATCACAAGATTTTTCTTTTTCATTTTTTATTACAATAGAACCATAATGGATAATTTTCGGCCAGTAAACTGAGTATGAGGGACAGTGAAACACGGTATTGACCTTTGGCTCCTTTCTACTTTTAATTTCTCAAGCCGACGTTTCGGAGGAGTTGTCCTCCTTCTTCAGGTCTACAATTTGCAATTTTTTCAGAACATTTAGAATACACAATAATCAAAATATAACATTTTAAACAATAATTAAAATGATCGCGAGACTTACATAGAAATTTTGGGAAAAAAATTGTCACAAAAATCGTTACACTGAGCACAATTCGAACTGTAAACGATTTTTGTGACAATTTTTTCCCCAAAATTTCTATGTCAGTCTCGTGATCATTTTAGTTATTGTTTAAAATGTTATATTTGATTCATTATGTATTCTAAATGTTTTGAAAAAATTACAAATTGTAGACCTGAAGAAGGAGAAAAACCCCTCCGAAACGTAGGCTTGAGAAATTAAAAGGAGAAAGGAACCAAAAGTCAATACCGTGTTTCACTGTCCCTCATAGAACCATAATCTTCCAACAGAATTTCGAAAATATTTCGGACACAAAGCTTTTCAAAGGAAATTTTCTGCCCCTAAAGGTAGGCAAAAGTGCTCAGGGGTAAAGCCCAGTGGGAGATTTTAATTTCGAAAGAGAGATTTCGCATTAAAATACCCTCGTTTAAATATGCTCAAATGGACAATATAACTTTCTTTTTTTTTGCTGGATTATTACTTCTTAGAAAAAAAAAAACAACTCAATTAAAAATCAATAACAGCAAAATTCCTCAGTTTGTCTAAAGCAATTAATTGCTTCTCAATCACACATGTTATTTGATACCTGAGAAAATATAAACTTATGCATTTTTTCACCTCAAACAACCTTCAATAGAACATTATTTTCTTTCGATCAGTCTGATGAAAATCACTCAAAATACTACTCTGAATTTGACTTTTTTTCCAGATTATTAATTTAAAATTATATCGAATGAGTGGAAAAATACTATTCGGTGTTTAACTCACCTCGTGGTCTAGCTATTTAAATAATTTCTTCTGCAAAAATGGACAAAGTCATTAAAAACAATTCCGGAAATTGCGCTAGTTCGCCAGATTATTTTTTTCTAAAATGTGACTTTTTTTTCTTTGCCTTTTTCCTTCTTTTCAACTGTTACGAGGCAATTTTTCCCAATTCATACAAGTCATTAAGCAGAAAATTGAATTTCTCCAACTCTCTTGTGTTTATATTTTTCTCAATTCTCCCCAAATCGGTACAGGGGAAATGCATGGGAAAATGATTTAGATCACAAGAGAGTGAGAGTTAGAATTTGTAGAAAATAAAAGTAAATTTTTGGGAGACTTACATCTTCACTTTCCTGGCTAGGAACGCCATTTCCATTTTGGTGACTCTCTGTCTGACTCTGCACCTTCATCCCACTTCCCTCCTGACCATTCTGCTGACTGTTTGTGGATTTTGTGCTGATGGAGAAGAAGAAAAAGAAGGAATGCTTCTTTAGTGCAAAATTGCCAGAAAGCAACTTTCCAAGACAAAAATTGATCTTTACAATTTCTCATGGGCATAATTTAATCGATCTGTGCCACAGAATAGCGCATCGAATCTATGATCTCTGGTGGGATCTTCATCCACCACCGTGATAACTTTGCGTGCTGGAATCTCACGTGTAGGAGTTGAGGATTTGCGTGAGATTTGATCCAGGGAAAGTCTAGATCCTCCCGAGTGCACTTCACAATCATCAGAAATGTATGCAATCTCAACACGTCTTGCCTGTCTTGGATGCAATCTCTTATTGTAGTACATTACTTTAAACTAATTCTATTGCACTTTTAAATCACTCTGGCCCCACAATCTTCCGAATCCAAAAGAATCAGAGCAATATTTGCAAAGCACAACTAAAACCACTTTAATTTATCAAAAAAAAAAAGAAAAATAGAGTGACCATCAGTCAAAACTCTTCACGGATCGGAAGCTTTTGAATAACTGACACGATATTCCCTCGTGGCAAATGGTTGTAGTACTTTATGTGGTGTATTATGCCTTATGCTTTGGAACCTTCTTTGTTTTACTAGCTTGTGCGATCAGTGCAACAGAGCATTTTAATGCGGCAGCAGCGTAATTATTACGTACATCGAGAGCTCAATTAATTTAAATACATCATCTGAGATATAAATTTTTTTTTGTTAGAAATAAAATTCATCATACACATGCAGAGCAAAAAATTCAAATGAGTCACAATCAGGGGATAAAATTTATGATTATGATGAAATAATAATAGAATTTCAATTTTCCTTCTGGCTGGATTTTCTTTATTTATACTATTTATTCTTTCAATACATTTGCAAAACTTGCTGGAAAAATGTTTTATGATAATTCTGAAAATTCCAAAGTGGGAGTTTTATTGTGAAAATACAATCTGGTTTTCTCTTATAAATAGTCAATGAGTTTGATCATTCAGTTCTAACGGCGTTATCACTATTGAATTTTATAGACTATAGAATTTGATTGTAGTATTCAAATTAGGTAATAAAACGTAATTTTCACGTCACAGAAGTTACTTGAGGTTCTTTTGTGGTATAGCCTCGGTATTACCTCAAAATTACGTTATTTTGACATTAAATATCTACGTCAGTCATACTTGCACATTAAAATTTTAATGTGATTCACATTAATTGTCGCTTGTGAGCGTCCAAATATGTTATCTGCTTCTTTGAGTCACTTAATATTTGGGGTTTTTCTATTTATTAATAAAGAAGTGGACTTGGCCTGCAAAAATTAGTTTAAATTTACCTAAACCATAAATATTTTTCACATTAAAAAATTAAAGAGAAAAACGCATTAATTTTTCGCATTAATGCTATAAATCAATTTATATCAAATTTTGCGGGCCAAGTCTACCTTTTTATCAACAAATAGATCAAATTTTAAATATAAAATGATTCAAACACACAAATTACACATTTGGGCTCTTACCAGCGACAATTAATCTGAATCATATTAAAATTTTAATGTGCAAGTGTGATAACACAGTAAGATAAAGGACAGCTTTTGAACTATATTAAAAGGACAGTGTACTTATTAAGCAGTGAAAAATAAAATATAAACATGTTCAGAAAAAAAAATCAAATTTGATCAGTGCTCAACTTGGTGGATCCGGCACACCTTTTAGATGAGGAAAATTTCATGAAATCGAAATTCGAATCCCTGTTTTTCTCACATGCTTTGTATATGTCTATCTCATTCTTTCGCACTCTTCTTCTTCTTCTTTTAAACATCACAACAAATTCATCTCATTCGAATTTGGAGTGCAAAAGAACGGGATAGACACATACAAGACGTGTGAGAAAGAAAGAGATTTGAATTTCGACTTCATGAAATTTTCCTGATCTAAAAAGTGACGAAGTCTAAATAAACGTGGCCCGTTTCTGGGAAAGCCTAACTTAATTTTAGGCCTCAACACTGTTAATAATAATAATAATAATGAAAATAAAAGACCTTTTCCATAATTATTTTTCAGTAAATATCTTTAAAATGCTAATTTTATAAATTTATTAAATTTTATCTAAGAAATTTCAATACTTTTCTTTCTACATAGGGTAAGTGTACCAAATTTCGGCCAGCTTCTAATTTCGGCCACTTTGAGTGTAATTTCGGCCAAGTAAATAAATTAATTAAAAATATGTATGTAATCTTCGAATAGTCAATGAATTCATTTTGCTTTTAAATATTTATTCGTTTTAAGATGTAATTACACAAAGACCGTTAAATTTTAGGTATAATTTGAATTTAAATTGTGTTGTAGAAACTCAGTGTGGAAAGAGTCTTACAAAAAATGTGACGGATCACTTGTGATTTGTGGTGAAGTGCAAAAGGTTTTCCTTCGGTGTTTTTCATGAAAATTGATTAGTTTTCATTAAAGATTCTTTCTGTTTATGTTAAGAGTGAATCAATCTTTAAATTTCGGGTCAATTTTCCAAGCTGGATCCTGTATTTCGCGTAAAAAAGTATATACTTTGTGAGCGTCTCTCCGGTGAGGTAATGTTGCCTATTCCGGCAACATTTTTGCTTTCCTAAATTTCTTATTCATTTTATGTTTTTTTCAATTTCTGAATTCTACAATGTCCAGAGAAAAAAACCATCGCTTCTATGAAAAAGATGATGTGAAAAAGTCATTGGAAGAGTTCAGGAAGTGCAAATTGCTACGGGAATCAGCGCGTAAATTTGAGATGCTACTCTTTAGGTCTTCAGGACAAATTACACGGAAGATCTCTGGACTTGTGGGCCATATGAACGTATTAAACTCTTTCCGTTTGACGTTTTGAAATTTTCTATCCGTTGCATCACAAAAGGTGGTCAGAAAAAAGATGGCCGGTATTTCACTCAAAGTGGCCGGAATACTATCCAAAGCAATGTCCATATTATTATTAATTTTTTCAATATTTTAGGAACTGATTTAAAGAAAACAAAGATGATAAACTAGTTTTCAAGGTTCCACACAATCTTCCCGAAAAGGAAGTAACAAGAAATATCAATATGTATTAAAAATATTGCATTTCAAACTTTGAACTTCGGTGTTTATTTGCAACTATGCCGAAATTTGGCACACTTACCCTAAGCTTATACACAAAAAAAAATGTAAAGAAAAATAATCAACGAATGCCCAATCAACTTTCGAAGCTAAAAGACCCCCCCTAAAAATCTGGATGCTTTCAGAATTTTTAGTGAGAATATTACCTTTGAACTTCCTAATCAAATCAAAAGAATTTTAAAAAATAAAAGCAAACTATTTTATATATAAAAAATATGATTGGTTAATAAAAGAAAACATTTCAATTTCTTAAAATAATCCCTTTCAAATGCCATACGTTCCTTGAGATTCAAAGACGAATGGCACTTAATTCACTCTTTTGGTAAAGAGGTTTTTAAGGATATTAGTGATAGTTCCTAACCTAAAATATTTTCGACAATTTTACTAACTACTAACAACGTACTAACTACTTGCTACTATTTAGCTACTTGCTATGAAGAAGATTTGGGATTTATCTAAAAACATTCAACGAATGAGCTTAACGTTCCCTAGAATAAAAACAAAATAGGTTTCGGTACTTCATAATTTTTAAGTACTAATTTAGTACGGATTTTTAATTTGGTATTTTACCATGTTTTTTGAATAAATCTTTTACGTTTCCTTTGTTTAAAAAATATAATTTTGATCTTGATTCTAATGAACTTTAAATATCTTTTCAGACGCTAACTTTTCTTTCTCGAAAAATTACAAAAAATTCTACGACATTTTAGTACAACTGTGATTTTATCAGTTTACGCTTCTTCTTGTCCTAAAAATTTCTTTACTATTTTTGTCGTAGGACTAGAAAATTATAAACAATTTTGCATGTTGTTCCATTTGAAAATATGCCATATTTTTAAGATTAAGCGCACCATTGCCTCATAACCTAATAAAATATTTTAGTACTCTTTTAGTACAATAACAAAATGAGACCTTTAATGTATTAGATCGTGCTGCTCATCTGGAAGTAATTTATAACGTCATATGAGTATAGCTGAAAAGAGCTCTCAAACATTCCCCAATTCATTTTCACGCGAAATTATACAACAAATTATGATTTTTTATGAATAATCCACTAAAATTCTCAGAAAATTTTATGAAAGAAACCAGACCATATTTCACCACTTAATATTTTCAGCACAGAGCATGAATAAATTTGATGATAGATGAAGAATTTAGGAGGAAGTCTATAAAGATATCGAGCTGGATAGAAAGTAAATAGAGCCGTGCCCATAAAAACTATTGAGAATTTGTAGATGATTTTAAAAGTTAATGTGAGAATTGTCTGACTATAAATAGTCGCACTTTTCTGAACACACCGTATACAATGTTCTTATCGACTTTAGCGGGTATTCTCGTGATATTTCATTTCAGAATTCCCCCCTCGTTTAAAACACAAAAATAAATATTTTCTCCAAATGGCTCATATTTCTCTCTTCACTTAAACCAAAGTCACACTCTTAGTTTAGTTTTTTTTTGTTCTTCTCTTCGGGGGTCATCGCAGCATGAAAGAAATTATGGAAAAAGTGATCGAGAAAACACCAATAATTTCACTTTGATGACTAAACAATAAAATGCTCTGCAATATTCATGCCAAATGTCCATCGATAAACTCAGATCTTATTTTTATTGTTTCGCGGTGAGAAAATTGGAAATTTGTGTGTTGTATTTCCGAACCGTAAGTGGCACTATAAACTTGTTGATTGGATCACGATATCTCTCTCTCTCCTGCTGACCACTAAGGCATTTGGCAATTTTCTATTATTCCCCAATATCTATGTCAATTGGTGACCTCTCTAAAGTTTCTTTCTCGATTTTCCTCGTGACAATTTTCCCGCGTCCTCAGCAGAAGTTAAAAGCACACTGAAGAAAATTTGTCAAACAATAGACTCCCAGAACGCACCCAAACCAAAAAATAACTACACGCAACTCCGGACATACAGTCAGTGACTGTACAAATTGATTTCCAAACTTAATCGTTATCTGCATGACTGTATCGTATTTTTTTTTATACAAATGAGATTCCTCTAATTCGTTTATTGTAAATGCCGCGCAAAACTTAAGTAACCCGAGTGGCCTAGGAATTATGAAAAGCATGAATTCGGTCTCCTTGATCAAAAATTGACAATAAATCATAACTCATTTAAACGATCTTCGGATCTAATTTTTGATATTTGATGGTTAATCATGAATAATCTTGCAACAAACTACTAGTTTATTGAAGATGACAACTTCATACAATCACCGCAAGTGGCGCTGAAGAACGATTTTCAAAATTTTAAAGTTCGGTATTTCTGAAAAGCTATTTCACAATTTGATGAAATTTTAGTATGTTGTAGCTGGCATTAAAATTTTAGTTTACTTATATTCTTTTTGTGAAATAATTTAAAAAATGCAATATATCAATCGGTCCAGATTGCTATCAAGGGAAGTACACGAGTGATCAAATTCAGAAAAATCTGTAGCTTTGCTCAAATGGCTTTTTAAAGAAAGCCATTAAAGTTTATAAAATGACACATTACACAGCATATAATAAAGAAAATTTGTATGACACTATACGTGCAGCGCTGGTGTAGCGGTATAACGCAGGACACTTAACGGAAGTGCCGCGGTTTCGATTCTTGGCTCTGGGGGGTATGCACAGTAACCAGTTGACTTATTAATTCGTTAATAAATAAGAAAAGCTATGCACAGTAACCAGCTTACTTATTTATAAATAAGTTTCTTATTAAAATGGCCGTTGAAAGCTTAATTTTAAATTAATAAGTGTTCCTATGCACAGTACTTAACATTTTATTAACTAATAAAATTTTTGATTTATAAACATGCTCCCCGAGAGGAGCTTGTTAGACTTATTATCGTCAAATTAAGGAGAAAAAACATTAGGAATTGATATATTTCATGAAATAAATTGCGATTTATGTGGTCTTATACAATTTTACAGGTGATTACCTTAAAATCAAGTAAAACATTTTTGATGATACACTTTAAAAATTTTCATTTTTTTTTAAATCAAGTGAAATTAAGCTGGGACTGTGAGGAAAAGGAGGCATTGTCATTAAATTTTACATATTCCAAAAAGGGGTTTGATTTTAACAGTTTTGTTTTTAAAGATTTAGTGAACACATTGACTTCATTTGAGGAATAATGGACAGATTTCTACTTATAAATTATATTTATTATAATTTTTATAAATTTTCTTCTGTTTTCGCCTCTATTTTTTCAATTTTGTTTTTCTTTTGAGCATTACACACTGATTTTTATCTGTTCAAAGATTTAACAATTCTTTCAATTAATTTATCAATATTTTCAAATTCTGCGTTTATTCTGATCTTGCTCTATAATATTTTCTGACTATTCATTACTTTTTTTTATCAAATATTAGTGTAGAAAATTCCAGAAGGGTCATGTATTACAAAAAAAGAATACACATTTTCTTTTACAAATAAATAACACTATTTTTGCGAAATCCACAAAGAAAACAAATGTTCATACATCATTACTAAGATTTTCAACATCTCACAGTGAAAAGACCTAAAATAAACCTAAAAAATAAAATCTTGAATGCTTCAAAATGTACAGAATTCTTTAAATTGAAACACCTCTCAAGTTTTTCTCAGCGTTAGTCCTGCCCTCGGGCGGTGGATAGGGGAAACCAACTGATTTATTAACAGAGCTTTCGGTACGTCATTTTCTGTGTTTGTGCATAGGTTTTCTGATTAATTAATAAATAAGCCTAATAAATCAGCTGTTACTGTGCATACCAGCCTCTGTCTGTTTTTTTTTCCTTTTAATACTGTGAAGTTTGTAGACATCAGCGAGGGAGACATCAGCGCCACGGCGAAGGAGAGAAGTAGCAACAATGTCAATGTCACCATTCATTCCCGAAACATACACACACGTTCGTTCAAATCAAGAAGACCACGCGAATCAAGAAGTCAGAAAAATCTGTATAATTCTAAACCATCGAAGTCATTTTATTCGTTAAAAGTCATAATTCTTATAAATAAAATTCTGTGGAGTTTATTGCCTTAAATAAAGTTAGTGAAAGAATAGGAGAAGAAGTTATTTTGGGAAAGGAAGAAATTTTGTCATTCGAGCCCTATTCTAACCTCCATTCTATTCTTTACACAGGTAGGAAACCCAGAGTCTCCGGGATATTATCCACGCAGTATCTCTAATCCACTTTATCTATCATACACAGGTATTGCGCCGGGCATAGATCCCTCTCGTTTCCGGTAGACTACTAACCTTAACCATCTTACACTATCTCATAGGTAATAATTCCCACAAATACCGCTTTTTTCATAACAAATATATTTTACCTTCTATTTAGTAGCGCTATTGCAGTGTAAATTGCTTTTTAGATTGCCAAATGAAAATCCCTTATAAATTTTTTAAAGGCGATGAAAGCGACTTCATTTTCTAGTCCGGAAATAATATTGGGATGCTGAAAATGACATATAGGGGAAAGGCTCATAATTTTGTCCAGTTTCTTATTTTGGACACTTTGAGGATAACATTGGACACTAAAAATAAATTGATTAAAATGATAGATTTTTATTCCAATATTTGATGAATAATGAATTCTATCTAAATATTTGTTCTTTTTGGAAGATTTTGACACTAAATACGTTAAATTTTGAATACCATTTGAGTTAAAATTGCTTTGTTGAAAATTCAGTGTGAGCAATTGCTTACGAGAAATATGACAGAACTTCGTGTTTATTTCAGTCTTATTTAGTTGTGGTGAAGTACTAACAATGTTTCTTCGCTTTTTTGAGTGATATTATTGAATATTTATTGAATATTGTGTTGATTCACGTTAATGGTGATTTGTTTATTTGACTTGAAGTGAGATTTGCCTTGAAAATTTGATTTTTCGTGTGAAAAATGGGAAATTTTCTTAGAGAATCACCAGTGAGGTGATACTCCTTATTTTGGACAGGTGTTTTTCTCACGAAATTTCGTGAAGTTTTAGATTTTGTGATGACTAGGTTAGACAAATGCCTGGAGAAACAAAGGAGTATCATCTCTACGAAAGAGATGTAGTGAGAAAAGCCTTGAAAGGCCCCCGGAAAGGCCAGGGAATGAGCGAATCCGCACGTACTTGGAGTACCGAAAACCGAAGTCAACTCACTTTAATGAATGATATGGAAAGTTTCCGGGCTTCTTGTGACATTCTACGTTTCCCTTACATGAACAGGAAGAGGACTTGGTAAGATTGGTTCATGAAATGAAGAACAATGGGCATCCTGTTGAGGTGGATTAGCTGTCCAAATTTACAGCCAAGTTGTCCAAATTAATAACCAAGTTGTCCAAAATAAGAGTCAAATTCACCTTGACCTTGTTAAACGATGAAAAATTCGATGGTGAAAAGGTACACTTTTAATTTTTCTGAGAAAATAAAAAATTAAAATTTGTGAATATGAATGGATTTTCGCTTTATTTGAAGCAAAATTAACTAAATAATGAAACTGAGGTATAGAAAATATATAAATATAGTAATTTAGTACTTTATATATCATGAAATCAATGACGTTTCCATTTGGAGTAGCGAAAAATTTCCATTTGGAGCAGGTTTTGAATTAGCTTAATTTACCCTATTTTCCTTAATTTAGGAAAAGTGGGAAAAGTGATTGTTCAAATTTGAAGAGTGAGAAATGTCATCTATACCCCCCAAATGTTCAAATTTGAGGAACTCTACTGTACACTGCCGAATCTTGCCCTTCAGAAACCCCTTTTACTACGTTTGCCATCAATTATCTAAAGAAAAAACTTTGTCTTGTCCTTCATCTAGAGGTCTTCGTTTTACTTTCGGATATTCTTTTACGAATCCCAAGGATTTTGTAAAATAAAGTACTACTTTTGTCACGTTAGAAAACGTGATGTTGGGTTGTTTTTGACAACAACAAAAAAACTCTTCAACTGCATTTAAAAATCCTTTCAAATGCAATTTCTTACTTTTGTGACAATTTGGGACAGTGTGAAGTTTGAAGAAAGTCAAAAGGAAACATCAGCGCCACGGTGTACAATTGAATTACAACGTCAACCATCTTCATTACAAGCCGAGTCACGCGAAGTCACACAGTGAATTAAATCCAAATTTTTCATGTCAATCCGAAGATTAATTCATTTTAATGTCAGTTTTTCTATTAATTTGTTCTATATTTAAATTATCCTTGTGAATAGTGTTCAGGGAAAGGATAGGAGAATAGTTATTTTGGGGAAAGCATAAATTTGGTCATTCGAGCCGTCGAATCCTATTTTAACTTCACTTTTTTGGCGAGAGGCAAACAACCCCTCTCCGTAAAAGTGAGATTGTTACGAAAACTCGCAAGTGACTTACGAACGAGCTGACAAAGGTTAGTGCGAGAGGCCCGGTGCATTAAAAGGACGTTGCAGCCACCTAAGTAAGTAAGTATTCTTAACACAGGTACATTGCAAACCCCGGAAGGACACAAATAATTGGGGATTGGCAAAAATCTTAAGTGTCTCAATCCAGACGCAGCAAAGAGCAATTCAGCCGTCCCCTCTAGTTCCACGTAGGTTATCGCCAGGAGGGTGACATTAGCTCTGCAAAATGCGACCAGTTTTAGTGTAGTATTTTTTCCTGTTTTCGTACACATTTCACGAGATATCTCCAAAACTACGTAGGTTGCCAATTTGGGGTTTTCGGTTGTCTATTCTATATTGAATTGGCTTTTATTTTGTATTTGCATTATTTGCTAGTTCATTCTACAAGGATAGAAAACACCAAATAAACTCAAAAGTATTTTCGACACGCTAGAAACATATGGGAAACATAGGAAACGTCATGTCCCTGGTTATCGCTAACTCTTCAGATCATCTCCGAGTTTTAAGTCCAAACCGAATTGTCATGTAATTCAATTGGGTTTCCAATAAGATTCCCATTCCAAATGAGCTAGATTGAGCTTATCAGAGGTTTTGTCACTATTTGATGGATTAAGCTCTTACCTGTCTCCATTGTTATTGACACCGCTCTGTTCCTTGCTGAGTTTCTGCCTCTGGAATTTCTCAAAGAGTTCCCCACCTCCCTGAGCTGATGTGTTGTCTGGTAACCTGGAAAGATTGAAAGTGATTTGAGTGCCCCAAAAATCTCAATGAATATTCCCATGGTTTTACGTTTTCTTGACGAGCTCCGTGACTTGAGGTGGTGTCACGCCTCGCGCCGGCTGTACTGGAGGATGCTGGGGTTGATTGGGCAGCGCATGGAGATCGTGATGCACGACTTTTTCACTCAGGGAATCTCTGCGGGAACTTTTGGCCGTTGATGTTGCTGTATTTGGACTATCGCGTCCGGCAGTACCTTCCTCAGTCACTTTTCCCGGTTCTGGGGACTTTGATTGAGCCGATGGGGTTTCCTGGATTGACGGTAGGCCCTGGAAGTCATTGTAGTTACTGCTGAGGAAAACCTCTCCGTCATTCTCGAAGAGTCTGTCCACACTGGATGTCATGAGTTTTCCCGAACTTGGCTTGATTCCCGTGAGATGAAAACTGGCAAAGCTGGACCGAGACATCTGTCCAGCATCGGCATTCCCATTGGCACCTCCGGAAAAGGCGCTCCCACTGCCATCGAGTGTCGGGAGGAGGCTCCTTGTCATGATATCTGCAGCACTTCTAGGCCTTGTGAAGGGCATGACGGAGTGTGGGAAGGTCTTAGGTTTGATGGGAGTGATTAGCATATGTTCAGTCCAGGAAGTCTCCAGGGATGGACGCTCCAGGCGTTCTACGTCAACATTGAGGGTACGCTGTTCGAAGGGAACTGAGAAAGTCTCCATTGGGATACTCTGAAGCCAGCTGAGGAGTGAGAGATCGCTATCGTTGAATCCCACTGAACCATCGAGGAGTTTTGAGAAGGTCATCTCCTGACCTGATGTATCTGTGGCTCCTGTAGCCTTGGCTTGGCAATAGTTCACGCAAGATTCATACAGCACACCTTTAATGACCAACTGTACAAGCCTGTCATTTTTGGCTGCCTGATTCTGCGGTCCCTTTTTGTCACTCGGCAGAAATCTATCCACCAGAGGAAATACCTCCCGGAAACACTGAATCCTCGCTTTGCTAGGATTCCAGTCCCGGTAGAGCATATGATCTCCCAATCGAGGAAGATGCAACAGTGTACACAATCCTGTGTACTCATCCTTCGAGGGAGCAAGTTTCTCCAGCTGCGTCAACACCTGAACCACCTCTTCAACTGCCCCATCCATTGAGCCCATCAATGCTCCAGCTGTGCCTCCTCCTGCCTCAGATTTAATACACAGCAATTCAATGTACTTATACCGAAGGATTGTGTACTGAAAATGTTTCATGTCAAATGCCTGGAGTGCTTCCAGTGGCTGTATAAATTCCAGCACATCATCCCACTGGCCATCGAGAATGAGCTGACGCAGAAATAGTACATCATCAGAGTATAGGCCATTTATAACTCCAGTTTCTCGCTCAAGTGACAATTGTGTAATGTTTAACTCGCGATTATTGAGGAATTCCAGCATCAACCTCACCACGTCCTCCTCACGCAGAGACAATCTAGCAGACGGCATCACGTAGCGCACTTTGAATCTTCAAAAACCGAAAAAAAACAACCAAGCAAATTCCCTATGTGAGAAACCTTCCTTGACCATAAAATATTTCACAACTACTTGACGTAAATGGCTAAATTCCTCGCGAACTATTTGAGCGCACATGTGCCATCTTCAACTGCATATTAACGATTACGAGCCCAAGAATCTTCTTCCACAAACCACTCTCTATAAGAAGACACCCAACAAGAATAGCTATGTTATGAAATAAACTATCTTCAGTATCATACCAAATAACTTTCCCATATCGTTTTAAGCATCCTCTTCCAACTTACTCTTTTGATTGCAATCATGTTAATTCAATCCTCATGTTGTTTATGCAAATCACTGAATTAGAAAAAAGCCCCACTTCGGTGGCCAATTTTCCCAATGTTTTAGAGTGGATTACATTTCATTTTTTTGTTCCACCAAAAAAAAAAACCTCTCCACTATTAATCTCCATTTGAGAGAATGATATGGTAGTTTAATGTTTCTGTTAGATTGCTAAAAAAAATGCTATTGTAATGGTTTGAACTCTACCTACAAATTGAATGCTAATGATTACCAATTTGTTAGGGAAAATGTTCTTGTTACTGATTTCAAATTGCTGCAATAAAGGGAAATGGGAAAAGATTTTGTGATTCAATATGAAATGTTCCAGAGAAAACTAAATTTTATTTTTAAAAAAAAATATTGCCATTTTTGAAATAAATTTTTTTGGGGGGTTACTGAAAACCTCGAGTCGATATCTCTAACTGTTTGGTATCTGAGTCCATAACATTCAAGAAAAACGCTCAACTTTCACAAATTAAAAAAAAAAACTATCATATTTATTCTATTTGACTAATTTTGCCTATCTACAGGTAAATAATAAGTCAAGAAGAATATCAATCTTCAAGGTGAATGATTAAAGTCAGATTAACACTTGTTAATATCTTGTAAACTAAACTAAAAGTTAGCAAGATTAATTGCATAAATCTATTGAAAATTGATCACAAGATCTTTTAACCTTTGGTCAACAGATGGCGATGGAAACCACCTAAAAGGTTTTTCTTTCATTACTTTTTTGCAAGAATAAATTAGAAATAAAAAATTAAATGTGTGTTTTTTTCCTTAAATAATTTAGAGAGGGTGTTGAGTTAAATACCTCAATCTACTCCAATTTCCAAGATAATTTGAATTACAGATTAAAAAACAAAACTATACGTTTAAGGGTCTTTTAACTTCAATAAAACAAGAAACTGAATTTATTACATGTGTATACTCTGAAAAAAATGTTTTGTTAAACGAACAAATGGATTTTCTTGAAATTTTGTCAAAAGGATGTTATTTACTAATTTGACAAAGCTTTTTCTTGCATTTTATATAGAAAAACACCCTTTTGACAAACTTTTAACAAGATCTAGTTGGTCGCCGATTTGACAAACTTTTCCATATTCTGTCTGGAAGAACATCCTTTTCACAAACTTGTCTTGTTAATTTGACAAAACATTTTTTTCAGAGTAAGATAAATAAATTGGTTATGTATTGCCCTTAACAAATTTTATAAAACTGACTAATTTAAATAAAAAGTTCTTAATCCAAAATGTACTTTTACTTTGAAATAAATTTACGTATACAAATGGATTTGAGCAATATAAAACTGCTCGAACTCAAAGAGAGAGCGGTTATATATATATATATATATATATATATATATATTTTTTTTAATATTTGTTTATTTTTGGGATAATCATTTAATTTATGAAAAATGTGCTACATAACTATTTTTTCAGATAGCCAATACTCAAGAACTAGCTAGACTTAATTAAAATGAATTAGTTCATAACCGTTTGGAAAATTAGTTTTAAGAAAAGTTTCAGCTACGCGAAGGTGTTCCTACTTTCCTAAAAAATTAAATTTCTCATATTAAATGGTTTTTGTAAGAATCATAAGATTATAATATAAAAAGGGTTTACTTTTACTTTGGACTTCTAGGAATGTAAAAACTGCATCCAGCAAGAAAGTAGTAAAGTATTACAAATAAAGCGTGTCCACAATAAAATTGTTCCAAATGATTTGATATTTCTATGACAGATGTCACTAGCTCCGCATTTTCGTTGTATGTAAACATCGTAGCACGTGTTTTTACCTTTCTTTTGGAGAATCTCTCATCAAATTCTGGTAATTTTTCACTGAGATATGAAATAATATTGGAAAGGGAAGGGAACTGATCGTGTACGAGTATCAGAAAAAATCCTAGCTATGAATTCTGAAATGCGTGAGTTTTTCACGTGAGAAACTCACGATTTTTAGATCGTTTCCTGTGAGCGTTTGGTGAAGTTTTCAAAAAAAGTATCACGTGAAACACTTACAGCATCCAAGAATTTACATGAAAGTTTTTACGAAAGCTTGACGAAATGCTTACTAAATGTGATCTCACAGTCGTGAATTTCTCACATGAAAAACTCACCATCTAAGAATTCATACCCTGGAATCAATTACTCGGACCTTGGAAAACTCACAAATGCCTCATGCCAGACCGTCCGGAGGGTGATTCTTCGATTCCTCAACAGTAAAACCACTACCCAGAAACATGGATGTAGAAAAAAAATCGGATATTTGGTATTCTTCGACATCTGTGAGGGATATGGCTAAAAAACTTAAATGTTCTCCAAGTCTTGTGCACAAAATCAAACTGAGGAATGGACTGAAGATTTTTAAGGCTCAAGCAACCCCAAGCACGAGCTAGAAGGCTGCACGATAAGATGATATCTGGCTTTAGTGGATGGATCTTGATGAATGATGAAACATACATAAAAGGAGACTTCAAATAATTACCAGGACAGCAATATTACACCGAAAAGTCTCGCACAGGATGTAAGAAAAAGTACAGGTACAAAAATTATGAAGTTTCCGAAAAATACATGGTTTGGATGGCGATCTGCTCATTAGGACATCAGAGCAAGACGTTGTTCATCCAGGGCAACATGAACTCGTCAATTTAAATCACGGAGTGCCTCCAAAAACGCTTGTTGCCTCTGTACAGAAGCCATGACATACCCTCGATCTTCTGACCAAATTTGACGTAGTGCCATTACTCAAAAGCAACTAAAGAATGGTACGAGGAGAACGACGTTCGTTATGTACCCAAAGAGATGAATCCGCCAAACACTTTAAATCTTTGTCCAGTTGAAACATATTGGGCTATTATCAAATACGATTTAAAGAAGAAGGCTAAACGCGTCGAGAACATCGCGGAATTCAAGAAAAAAAATTGGAATAAAACAACCAAGAACCGCGGTGATGATCTTGTACAGACCTTGATGGGAGGACTCAAGAAAAAGATTCGAGATTTCTCCAATCAAAACTTGAATAAAAAACTAATATATCTAATAAGTCTACAATGAATTAAAGTTTCAAAAAAGTATTTGTCTTTTTTTTTAATATTAAGTAGACTTCATTTTTAAAGCATTATTCTTGGGAACAATTTTATCGTGGACACCCTTTAATAAAGTGGCAATAGATCCTGATATAATTCAATTCAATTCAATTCAATTTATTCTCTCACTATGCTTGATTGCGGCTGCCGACCGACTTCACTACCGATCTCATCAGGTAAACGGCAGAAACCACTGAATCACTGATCGTATATGCCAAATTTTGTACATGTTATATGTTAACAATTATAAAATTATTTTTAAACCATAAAATGTGAGTGGCAGTTGTTGTATGGAATCGGGAACAAGCATGGTGAGGTGTGAGTCTCAGCTTGGCCAAGAAGGCACGTGTTGCTGAAACTAAAAGTTCTTAAAGTGTCAATGGATGTTCATGTCCGTTCGAGTGTAAGGCGATTTTTTAAGGACCTCAAATCTGAAATTCATTTTTCGCGATCACGGCCTGCTTTCTTGCTCAAACTCTAAAAAAAGAGCAGTACACGTACCGCTTGTTTTTCAAATTGTTATCGTTCAGTCATTTTTCACCTTCAGTCATTTTTTTCTTTCTTTTTTCCCCTCCAGAATCATAGTTTTTAGTTTCTCTCGAAATTTACCCAAGCTTTATCGATCATTGTTGTATAGGCCTCTTAGTACCCCAGACGTAAATAATAGTATGAGCTTAGATTTTTTTTATGATGTTTCTTTGAATTTTTAGCTTATTGGTTTAATCGATTGTGGGAAATATGGTACCGTTGGAAAGGTCTTGAAATTCTTTTCAAGTTTAATGCATTATTAATATGGATCAAAGAATTTGAATTTACTACTCTCAAATGCCACTATATTGAAAAATTAATAATTAGAATTCAAGGTTCATTAAATGGGGCAAGGCTTGACAGAGATACTACTACCCTCTAAAAATTCCCTTAACCTTTCATTATCTCTCTGTAACCTGAAATCGCAGCAGATGAATCTCTCCCTAATAATCAGCATCAAAAGTCATCTTTGCATATCAACCTCTGGGAAGATTGTTGCGAATTATGCACCTTGAGCCACTTCATGCAAAAATTGTCTATATTAAGAATGTTGATGGTAAATTGCATTAAAATAGCGGAATCATTAATTTTGTGTGTGTGCATGATCACAGACAATTTACCAGTGGAAATTCTCTATATCTATATATGTACCTTTTCTTTCGCAATTTCGTACTTTTCAGCTTCTTAGTCGTTGATGCATTTTCACTTCCGCCACTCTTCACAATCACCATTCCTTCAATATCTTTTTCTTTTCATTCAAAATAATAATTTACAACTTCAACTTCTTTTTGCCCACCTCTTCTTTTTTCTTCTTTTCGCACAACAACCTCAATTGATCTCTGGCAAATTGCAAAATTGCTGTGAAAAATCCCGAGGGTATAAGAATTTCTTGGAAATTAGAGAAATTTAATGTTTTTCTGTGTCACTAACGTCACTAATTTGTTTATTCAGATAACTATAAGTTAATTAATAAAAACCAAAAAATTGCATAAAATATAGAATAGCTTTGAGAAAAAGGTCAATGAATGGAAATATTCAGTGCGGTGTTTATCATTGACACAAAAAACAAAATATATCGATAAAGATTTGCACCTTTAAACTTTGGAGTTAAATAACAAAATCTGTGAATTTTTTATGTAAATTTGAGCATCAATAGTGCAAGAAATCGCTGTGATTTTTCCTCTATCGCCCAATTTCATCAGCTATTTGATACTCTATTATTGGATTCTCTCCTTTAGCACTTTTCCATGGAGCACTGGGAGGTCGTGGTCGTAAAAGAGCTATTTTTCGTGTATGTTTGATCAATAGAGACACCTTCCTTAGCTGGCACGAAAATTCACATGAATTTCACACTAAAATTCTCTCCCCTTCTTCCGTTTTCTTTTTCGTTTTTAGCCCAACCAAGAAAATTATTCTAAAAAAATGATACGATAGCGGGAAGAATTTCTAAAGATTTACGCACTTTGAAAGAATGAATGAACGAGGGTAAAGAATAGAGGAAAAAAAATTGCAAAAGAGAAGAAAGCAAAATCGTGGGCAGGCAAGAATTCTCTAATTTAAATTTATAAACACTTTGCTTATTCCTGTTCCACCCATGTAAAAATCTATGAATAATCCATTGTAAATTACAAAATCCACTGATCACAATAATAATAAAACTACTTATTATTTTTTTTGCACTACACAATTCAGAAGTGGGAACTAACAAAAGTGAAGCACCAGAAATGGTCAAAAGATATCAAAGGAGAAGATCACAAGAATGGGTGAAAGATGAATTGAAACATCTTGCACAGGTGTTCAAAAGGCAAATGATTTCAATTGCAACTTTCTCAGTGGCGTGTAGTACAAAACTGTTCGAGCCACTCTCAATCTCGTGTTGTCCCCCAATGGACACACAAGAAGGAGATTTGAGATGCGAAGATGAGAAGAAATTTTGCACCATCACTTTTTTTTCCATCAAACAATCTCCCTCTCTTTTTTGCTCATAACATCTGGGCCAACAACAACACATACCGAGCAAAAGTAGCCTGGCCCCTCTAAAGCCAGCAGCAACCAAGAGCTCTCGTTGGCTTGGTAGAATCACTCAAGAGCAGCAAAAGTGCATCAATTGGAAATTTACAAGACATCACCCAAGATTGGCCTCAAGAGACAATTGATGTCCATCGACATGAAAATAACTATCCACACACCGTTAAGTGAGATTTATGGGTTTCGATCTGAATGCTGAAGAATTGATCTGGCAATTTTATACCCTTTCCATACCACTTCAAGTGATGCCTTTTGTCCACTCGTTCTTCCTCTTGCATTTGAGACGTGAGTGTGCATCTTTTTGTATGGCCCTTGAGGGTCTAATTATTTACAGTACAAAATTACCACAACGTCTATACACCCCTATGACCTCTACGCATCCCCGTTTTCCTGTTTTCAAGGTCATAAAAGGTCATAGTCACTATAAAACACGCCCTTCAAATAATATCTGCAGATATCTTTAAGATTTCTGTAGAGAAAATCTACACCTCTACAGAATATCTGCAGATAAATTCTGTAGATATTCTTACGAATTTTATTTGGGCTTGGGACAAAATTCGTCAGAATATTTCGGCAGATTTATGACGAATCTCTGATGAATTTCTGTAGATATTCTGTAGATTTTTTCTACATTCCAGACTTTCCAGACAAGATGTGTCAGAAGAGATGGAAAAATTTTTCACTGAAGTTTGCGAAATTCTATAGAGTTATTCTTAGTGATATCACGGTGTTTATATAAAATAAAGAATTCTGCGACGCCGTGTTACAAGTAGAGAAAAGTGAAGTGAAAACTTTAAACAGAGTGTCGACCAAAATTTCGTGTTTTTGTATCATTCGATTGGTGATTTTTAAGAAATTAGTATTTTTGCTCGCAGTTTTTTTACTTATCTAAAATGTGTACTCGGTAATGCTTGTTAAGCAGAGCATACAATTTTCTTTATAACTTCTACAGTTTCTTCATAAATCAACAATATTTTTGTGAAGTAATGGAGGTTATGCAGATTTTCTAGGGAGAAATTCTGCCGAGAATCTGCAGATTTTCTCTGAATGTACTAGAATATACCGTTAAAATTCAAAAAACCTCCGAGTAAAATCGGCAGGTAGAGCAATGATTTGACGGGCGCATTTCACGATATATTTGGACAGATGTGACTTCTCGACTTGTCTTGAGAAGAAATTATACAAAATTCCAACAAAATAGGTTCTTATGTGAGCTTGGTAGATGTCAATCGAAGCAAGGATTTTCAAGGTCAAACACTACAACCTCTTCAGAAGATGCACTTCATTATTTATTAGAATATAGAAATGACTTTCCAACTTGTCTGAGAAGGAGTTATACAAAATTCCAACCGACAAACTTCTTCAGAGGCCTTGGTAGAGATCGATCAAGGCAAGGATTTTCAAGGTCAAAGACGAATTTGCGAATTTTCAAACCAATTTGGAAACCATTGTATGCACTTGAAAAGTCTTGAAATTCCCAACTAGTTTGATTAGTGAATTTATAAATAATAAAAATCAATGAAGCCTGCTTCTGAGAATTTGGTTAGTGTTCAGACATTCGTTTTTTAAAGAACTTTTAAGGTCAAAGATCATAACCCTTATATAGAAAACATATTGTCTTGACTTAATAACAACTCAGAAATATAATAAAATATTTTAAAATAGAAATGTAGAAATCTGAAATACTCAGAAATATTATAATGGTTAAAATCTGTATAACTTTTGTGGTTAGAATGTAATTCGTTCTAACCTCAAATAACCTAAAATATTTTGTTGGTTTAGGATTAGGCTTAACATTACCTATTGTAGACTCCATTTTTTTTTTTTGACTAATTAAACACTCAATATGACTTTTTGTGCTTTCTTTATTCACGTCCTCACTCTACAACGTCCCGTCTCAGTCTGTCTGTCATGTACTCGTACATTCTACTCGTCCGTGTTCGTCCGTCTGGGATTCCATCTCGCGGAATATTTAGTAAATACGTCACGTCCGTTATGTCCGTTGACCGCACTATATAAATTTTACTGACTGTTCCTTTGTCGAAGCATTTCACTTTAATTTGCATTCGGAAATATCGTTTAAAAAATGTGCCTACAGAAAAAGCGATCGCAGCGCCATAAAGGATAGAAATAAAGAAAAACTGAGTCTTTACGGGACTATTTAGATCCAACCAAATAGAATGCTTCCTCGGGTTTCGTGAAGCGTTTCTCGGACAACTGACAAAGGTTTCCCAATATGAGTTATCCCTTGGGTTTTCTTCAATCGAAATTAATTTTAGAGTAATAATACGTTCCGTTTTGAAATTTTCTGTCTCACTATGGTAGTAGTTTAAGAATTTTCTAAATTGTATGACGCGATGAGTTGCCATGTGAAGGGCACTCCATTTCAGAAGTGGTATTCGAACTCACGCTCACAGAAATGAACTGTGAATCCCACTTCTGAAATGTTTGTATCAACATGATACAGACATAGTGTATTTAAGGGATACTGCAAAGAAAATTCAGGGATTTATTTTACTGCTCGAACTCAAAGGTAGAGCAGTTATATAGTCCACCGATCTTCGACGACCCCCTCACACATAAATCAACATTATCTTGGACATTAATTTTTTTTCTTTTTCCCCCAAATCATGTTCTATTCTAAAACCATGTTTTTTTTGGTTTATTTCGAAAACAGCTCCTACAATTTCTTTCATTTTCGAACGTGTTTTAGATGTAGTCTTATCATTCACAAGTAAAGATCTTGAAAAATTCGAAGATCTATTTGAAAAGCTGAAAAAGAGACATTGGCTCCGTTCAGTAATCAAACCGTTCAGTCAACTCCGTTCAGTCAACAACAGTGTGCAAATGTTTGCTGCAAAAAGTGATTTTTGTGTAGTTTTGTTGGAACTTCAGAATGGCAGAACGTTTGAATCGCAATTTCATTAAAATCAATGTACATTTCATGAACTTGCTCACTTTTGTGTAACTCGTCAATTTAAACTTTCGAACTTCCAACGGGTTTTTAGGTAAGTTCTCTCTGATATACCTTCGAATAGGTAAAGGAAAAATCTCAACCAGAGAGAGCTCTCAAATCGGAAAGGTTATTACTGAACGAAAGGATTCTTACTTCTTGATACATAAGGTGACTGAGGTATATCCTGTTCGAATTTCGAAGTTCTCACGTGCAAAAATGTGTTGATTTTCACTTTGTTGTGT
This sequence comes from Phlebotomus papatasi, assembly GCF_024763615.1. Classification (NCBI taxonomy): domain Eukaryota; kingdom Metazoa; phylum Arthropoda; class Insecta; order Diptera; family Psychodidae; genus Phlebotomus; species Phlebotomus papatasi. The sequence continues at coordinate 105,421,077 of NC_077223.1, forward strand.
GAAAAACAGAAACCCAACGACGTTTATTGTTTCAGTCACATTATTTAACCACTCCATAATCTTGTTCGAAAAGTTAGTATGAAAATTCTAAACTGAATTTGAATTCTTCGAATATCAACGACTTTTTGTGCAAATAGCGTTCCATTTACGTCATTTACCTTTATCAAAGACACTATTGTTACCATCCACAAGTAGATCTTGAAAAATTGAAAATGTATTTGAAGATCCAAAAAAGAGACTTTCTTACTTCTTAATACTTTCGCAACGTGACGGAAGCTACATCCTGTTCGAATTTCGAAGTACTCAAGTGTCAAAATGTGTCGGTCTTCACATTGTTGTGAGGAAAAAAACAGAACAACGACGTTTACTGTTCTTGTCCCATTATTTAATCACTCCATAATCACTGAGTAACTCTTTTTCCAGCTTTCTAATGTGATATTTGATAAAATTTTCCCCACCTTGTTTGAAAATTTAGTGTGAAAATTCTAAATTAAATTTAAATTCCTTGAACATCAACGACTTTTTGTGCGAATAGAGTTCCATTTACCTTTTATCTAAGACACTATTGAAGAATCAAAATCTACTTGTGTTTGCACCTAGTCAAGGTGAATATTTCGTCCTTGGAGGGCTATGTTCGAAAAGCATTTCGATATAGAATTTTCGAAGATCAAGGTTTAACCACTCTGAAGAGGTGTTTTTTTTTCAACTCGATTTGCTTAAATTTGGATTTTTTTAAAAGATCTTGAAATTTCCAGCCCAACTGAATCGGACTTAATCGGTCAAGAATCGGTATAGTATACTTGATACCCGTATTCTTGATGTATCTTTCTCAAAAAAAATTCAAAAAATATGTATTATTTGTTCGAAAGCTTGTGACACGTCTAGAAGCCAAACGGTAAGAGATATCGACTTTGGGTCTTCGACGACCCCCCCCCCCCAAATCAACATTATCAGGGAGTCTTTAATTTATCCCCATACCTCCTCCTCCTGCCCCTCCAAAATCAAGGTTTTATGGCTTATTTCAAAAACGGCTACTACGATTTCTTTCATTTTCGACTATGTTGTAGAGTCAACAGGCGTATATTTCGTCCTTCACAGTAAAAAATTGTGTAAAATTTTACTACTATTATAGAGTTAAATTGACCATTTTAATTGTTTAATTTTAAAATGTTTAAAAAATACACAACATTTTGGTAATTTATTGTCACGTGATAAAAAATTACCACTATTATAGTCAAGATTTTTCAACAAAGTTGTTTAATTTAAAATTGTTGAAAATTTGATACCATTATGGTGGTAATTTGTGTCTTTTTACTACCATGATAGTCGCGAAATGTGGCGTGATGTTGCTAGCTTCACTGTGGTGATTGTGATACTGTTATTCTGCGCGACCAACGGAAAGCGTTCACAAAGAGGTAAGTTTAGTGCTTTTATGCTATTTTAATTTAATTTTTCTAATAAAATAAGTGGTAAATCGTGAGATGAGAATTTGGTGTAGTTCAATAAGTTAGTATTTGATTGATTCTTGCAAATTTTATTGAGACAGGATGTATTTTGTGTAATGCCAGAGAAAGTGTGGTTATGTTAAATTCATAATTTGGAAATTTGTGGAAATTTTGTAAGAAAACTATGATTTAGAGACGAAAATAGATAATTAAGACCTCATTGAGTCCACCAAGAATAGGTCAGGCGATCAAGTGCGTCACATTTCACGAAGAAAACGATTAAATGAATTGATGCACTTTCTTAGACTCCCGGATGACTCATTTGGAGGGTTTTTGTGAACATATTTCCACATTTTTCCTAATATCATGTGAAAATTGGCAGGATGATTCTATATAGCACCTATTTAAGACAAATTGTGCCATAGATGTGGAAGACTGTCCGCCTGGGGTGAATTTTACACCGTGAACTTGTTGAAGCGTGAAATGTACTTTCTCTTACTTCCGGACAGATTGATTGAAAATAATATTGAAAATATTATGAACAATTCGTAAGATTTATTTTTTTCTGTTTTATCAGCAATATCCTGAACATTCACGGAAGAAAAAAAAACAAATCAGTTGAAGGAGAATTCGCAACACTTTGTGAGGCCTCCGGACAACTCAATTTTCGTGGGACCTTTATGAAATTCTGGTAAGTTCTTTTTGTTTTCTTCATGGGGAAAATAATAAGATAATTTCTAGGGAGTTCTAAAATATTTTTAGTCGCACTGAAAAAGAGCTCTTCATGATGTTCAATAATTCTTCTCAAACCTTGGGACAAGTTATATCCATCTCGAATTCTATTAATTTATTATGAGAATTTTAGAACTCTCTACTTCAATATAGATTGTTCTCTTATGTACCGAGAATCTTCAATTTCTTTAATTTTATTATTTCAATTATCTTAGTTATCGGAGAGAAATAATTTCGTTAAGCCTTTAATAGCCAGCACGTGTAAAAATACGCATCAGAAAAATTAGATTTTCAACATTAATTTATTAACATTTACTGCGTTTATTTATATATTCCTTCAAAAAAAAATCAGTAAGACTATGATTAAGTGCTTTAAAGCAATTTTAAATAAATATAAAATTTAATTATCACAGTAAATCTATTTTTTTGTGATGCTACCCCTGAGAGTTATAGCTATTAAAGGGTTATTGTTCGACTTTTTTACAAGAATAAATGGTGGCATAAATGTATAGATCAAAATTTTCAATTCTTCTGTTTTCTTAAGAAAATAAAGTAACATATTTCAGAAAGTATTAAAGTCCATTTTTTTTTTCAGAACTCTACAAACTAAAGTCTGGAAAACTTCGCATGCTTCATATTTTTTATGTTAGTAAAAAAATTCAATTTTTAAATCTATATTTTTTATAACAATATATTTTATGTGTAATGTTTAATTCCTCTTTATTTTAAACTAATTTTATTTATTTATTTTATGTTTACTTTTTTACAAATTAAACTCGCAAAAATGTCAATTCAATGTCCGAATTGTAGTTTTAAACTGGGACACAAAGCTTATTATACACATTTAAAAATTCATAAAACAAACAAACATGCCATATTTAAATGTATTGAGGAAAATTGCAATCAAATTTTCAAAACTTATTTAAGGTTGTTAAGTCATAAGGCTCGCATTCATTCTGATAAGTGTACGAGATATATAGCATCATTAAGTTTTGAATGTGATATTTGCAAAAAGAAAGAAGAGTCTAAAAAAAGGTTTTATATTCATTTGCTTAAACATTTAAAAGAAACTCCAATTCAATGTCCTTTTTCAAACGAATGCAGAAAAGTCAATTTATTTGCAAATGTAAATAGCTTCAAAGTTCACTTCATAAGACATCATAGTTTTTCCACAGTCTCATTACCTGTAAATGACTTCGAGAATGTGTTGCCAAACCCTTCACTTGAAGCAATTGATAACATTACACTCGATAATACCAAACAAAATCGAAGTCAACTTACAAGGCAGTATTTTAATTTATTTTGCAGTCAACAGTTACAATTAAATGTTCCCTCTACATCTTTCTCCAGTATAAGTGAATCATTTAATTCTGCATACAATATTGACGAGAATCAAAAAATTTACATTCTAGTAAGGGAGCTTCGTAATAAAGGAATATCTGATGTACAAATTAAAGACATTATAAAAACTTTTAGTAGTGAGAAAACTTTATTTAAAGAATTATTTCATTCTGACTTTGGCTTGCTACGGAGCACTTATTCTCGTCAACAAGAATTATTGAAAAGCGAATTTCTTGTGAAACCAAAAGAGATTGATTTAGGGAAAAATGATAAAGATGAGAACTGCACCTATTTTTACATTCCACTAATAGATCTTCTGACCACATTATTTAAGAACCTAGATTTTCGCAATGAATATTTTTCACCAAAAGATGCAAATGGTCTATATTATTCTGATCTAAATGATGGTGAGATAAGCAAAAATAATACTTTTTGGGACCCATTCCACAAAAATATACAGCTCTTGATTTTTCAAGATGCTTTTGAAGTGTGTAATCCTATCGGAGCTGCGAGATTAAAAAACAAACTCATAGGAGTATATCTATCTGTTGGAAATTTAAAAAAATATAATAGATCCCAAGTCAATAACTTATATTTGATTGCACTTTGCAATGAAAGCAATTTTAAGTATTTTGGGCCCAACAAGATTTTAAATGAATTGGTAAATGATATTAAAATTTTAGAAAGGATTGGAATAAATGTGATGCATGAAAATGTTTCCTACAATTTGAGAGGATCACTATTTGCAATTTTAGGTGATAACTTAGGGAGTCACCAAATCGGAGGGTTTGTCGAAAATTTCTCGACTTCACATTATTTTTGCAGGATTTGTTATATTACAAGAAGTGAATTTAAAACGAATGAAAATTTAACAGCTCGATTGAGGACCGTGGAATCTCATGAAAAGGATTTAAGTGATTTGAAAAATTCAGACACAAATAATCATAGGGGGGTAAAATTTAATTCTATATTTAATGAATTAACTCACTACAAGATAACAAATCCTGGAATGCCACCCTGCATCGCCCACGATTTTTTCGAAGGAATTATCCCACTAGATCTTTGTTTAATATTTAAATATGTTGTACGAAAAGGTTGGATGTCTTACACGACATTAATATATCTGATAAAATTTTACTTTAAAGACTTAAACTTAAAAGCTTCAATTAAAATGAGGCCAAATTTTTCTAACATACTTGGTAGAGCCTACGATATATGGTGTTTGATTCAAATTATACCTTTGATTTGTGTTGAATTTAGTACTGACGAAAATATTGTAAAAGATTCTGTTTACAAAATGTTAATTCTCTTGAAAAAAATTGTTGACATCGTGGTGGCTCCCCAAATTTCTGAAACACAACGAGCTTTACTGAAATATTTGATTGCAGAGTATTTGGAACTAAGATCTAATAATTTTACTGAACCACTTAAACCAAAGCATCACTTTATTACTCATTATCCATATTTAATCAGAAAATTTGGACCTTTGACTTCTTTCTGGACCTTGCGATTTGAAAGTAAGCATACTCAATTTAAAAGAATCATTACTTCTTCACGAAATTACAAAAACATTCCAAAATTATGCTCGGAAAAACATCAGGCTCAACAATCTCTTTTGCTTTCTGAAAAAATATTGTTTCCAAAAATTATTCACGTAAAATCGAAAATAGGATATGAAATACTTTCAAATACAGAGAAAACTTTACTTAAAATACAAAATATTGATATGTCGATGATATTTTTTGCAAATGAAGGTGATTTTAGAGGTTTCAATATTAAAACAGGCCATTACATTTTTTTAGAGAGAGATGAGTATGGCGATCCTTATGTTATAAAAATTGTGAGACTAGTTGTTCATATTACTTGTTGTGACTTCTCTATAATTGGTCATAAATGTAAATTATATGAAGATCAAGAAAACGGTTTACTTTATGTCTTAAATGAAGAGGAATTATTTTTCAAAAATCAAAAAGAAATAGTTGACCTCTCTCAAATCAAGCTTTGTCATATTAAAAAAATTGATTCTTCTGTACTATTTATTAAACATTCATTACCTGGATAACCTAATTTAAATTGATTGATAAATAGAAAAATGAAATGGTTTAAAGTTTGGAGCGCTGACAGGAGTCAGAAAAGGCTGATGAATTCCATACCCAATATTAATGCTTTGTTGCTAAAAGCAAGTGAAATGCTGGGATACCAATGCACCACCTTAGTTTTAGAGGTGTGCGGAACTGTTATAAATGATGATTCATTCCTAGAAGCGTCATCATTAAATGAAATATTCATGGCTCTGCAACAACATGAATTTTGGACTCCCTCAATATTAGTTAATGAGGTATATATTATTTTTAAAACATGATATCTACATAAAAAATTGTTTACTAACAAAGTAATATTTAATCTCAGGATTTAAGTCAACAGAGACTGAACACTTCAATCGGTGTATTAAATGACCGTGAAACACTTGCCAGCCCTGATTCGTCCTTTAATCAGATATTTTTGCTTGAGCCTCAACCATCGACTTCTCGTTCATTTTCATCAGAAGAAGTTCGTCAGGTGAATTTAATTTTTAAATATTTCTATGATATTTAATTCATAGCCTTATCTAATACTAATATTATACAGTGGTATTAAAATTGTATACTTATTTTTATATTTTTTAACAGGAAACATCCACGCCAATTGGAAACAGCGGAACAAGTAAGCGGGCTCTTAGAGAGAAGTTTTTAGGATATGCTGGTGTGGTTATTCCATGGAGCCGACTTGATTCTGACTGCTTGAACGCTTTGGAGGAAAAGAAACGTCTTTCCGCAACACAATTAACTAAGGTGTGTCAGATGGTAGTCGATGAGATTCGACTTACTGGGTACTATGTACCATGCAAAGTATTCCACGAAACCGCCAAAAGCATGTGCCAGCAATTTCCTGATACCTTCATTGAAAAAGACGATGATGATATTATTATTGGAAATGGATACTTGGGATTGGCAGAGAAACTAAGAAACAGGAACAATTATTTAAATCAACCTCATAAAACCAAGTTTGACGACCAATTGCTGCACAAACAAATAAAGACTTTGAAAGCAGACAATAACGCATGTTCCGGGAACATCAATAATCAACCGAATATCTTCAGTCAAACAGATGAATCACTCAACCCACTCAACGATGGAGATAGTTTTGCTCTAATTAGACGGGACATCAATGAAAAAATGGAACTTACAGAGTTGCTCAACAAGTGGGAAATTCTAAAGACGAAAGATGGACTCTTCGAACACTTTAAGAATCTAACAGAAACTGACATCCAAACTATGACTCCAAAGCTCAGGGATAAATACAGTATGATTTACTTTGCATGCATGAAGGAAGAATTCGAAGGAGAAAAAGACCTGGAGAAATTGATAAAAGCGATTTGCCACTATTTCAAGGAAGATGCTGACACAATTTTGCAACACCGAGAGGTATAGATTGTTATTTCGTATTTTGGAGAATAAGTAATTTTATTGTATGCTATTTGTATATTTCAGATCAATTCGCAAAATCTCATGACGTCACATCCTGGGGTTTATATTATAGGTAAATTATGATAAAAGTATGTTTTAAGCAAAATTTTTACATAGAATTTTCATTATTACGATTTACAGAAAACACAGGAGATCACATGATATTCTACAAAGGGCAGGAGATTCAGAAAGGAGCAAATATCTGGGAAGCGTTTGAAATAATGTTCGCAATGTATTACATTTTCAATGAATGCTTTCCCAGAGAGATTGCTTGCACACTGGAATTTTTCCAGCGATATGTGTTAAAAATACATCCAACAGATGGAACAAAAAATATGAAAAGAAGTGTGTCCAAATGTAATATGAAAGTTTTGGGCTTAATGAAGAAAATAAAAAAATAATTTTTTGTGAACAATGCGTATTTGTACTTTTAAAATTTTAAAACATTCAAAATTAAAAAAATGTTGAATTAAACAAAAAAAAAATCAACAAATTTTAAATTAAACAACTGAAAATTAAACAATTTGAGAATTAAACAAAAAAAAATTTAACAACTTTGAAATTAAACAAAAAAAAATTCAACAATATTAAAATTCAACAAATTGAAATTCAACAATTTTTAAATTAAACAACTAGAAATTCAACAATTTTTTAATTAAACATTTTTCCCAAATTACCACTATTATAGTGGTGTGAAAGATTACACACTATAATAGTGGTAATTTTTTTTACTGTGTTGGGCACCTATGTTCGAAAACCATTTCGATGTCGAATTTTCGAATATCAAAGTTTAATCACAAAGTTTGTTCGAAAGCTTGTGACACAGCTAGAGGCCAAACGGTAAGAGATATCGACAACCCTCCCATAAGTCAATATTATCTAGGACAGTCTTTTTTTTTCTTTTTCTCAATGATATTCCTCGTATCGCGAGAAATTAATAATGACACGAAAAAGAGGGGGAAATTGTGGTGTTAAATAAAAACCATAAGTGATCTCTTCCCATTAATTAAATTAATTTCAAGAGCACAGAAAGCTGACGAAGAGCCAAAAAAATCATTATAAGAGAACGGGTCATATTAATACTTTTTTTTCTCTATTTCTCTCTTGGTAGGCTTATCTATTTCTTTGGTAACTTCCAAGAGACCAACGTCTTGTGAATGAACGGTTGTTGTTGTTCACACATTGGGGATTGTCTTGAGATTCATATGGTTTTCGATGGCTAATTCATAGAATTTTGAATTTTTGGGCAGAATTGCCTAATGCATTTTCATGATTGCGAGGAGAATATAATTGTTTTTTGTGCTTTTGAATGTCTCTGGAGCGAAAGAAAATGGGTATTTTATTGATGATGAGGCTCTGACCACTTCTCGTCTGCCTCCAAGAAGCACCCAAAGAACAAGGTGAAGAGAGATAAGCAACAAAAAAAAACGAACTCACCAAGTAATTAGACACGCGCGAGGAACTATAGCACAGAATAATCATCCATCGGTGCAACAATTTAATTACAATTGCAGACCTGATCAATCACCTCATTTCCATGATTTTTCTCTAGCACTTGGGGGGCGCTCCTCTGGCCCAGCCAAATTGTGGAATGGGCAGAGAGGCGGCCAGAGAGACAGAGGAAGACCCCCACGGAGAGTGTGAAGAAACCCTGAGGAATGCGAATTCTCCGGGGTTTCTGCTGGAATTTGGAAGTTAGCCGGGAGGTGGAGGGATTTCTGATTAGAATTCTGGAGATGGAAAACTTGTTCTGGGCGTCTGTCTTTTCACCCTTTTCGCGCCACTCTTCCGAGACACTTCCCGGAGAAGGAGGACAGGCAAAAAATCGATTTTAACCTCGTTATGAATCACCCCCCGCACAAAAAAAACGAGCTCACGTCTCACCCACACTCCCGAACTCTGAGAGGATTGATGGCCAGACTCAGAGGCATAAACAACAATTAACTGATTAACTATTTACATCAATGTTTTTGCAAGAAGCCCCCCAGATGCGGAGTCTCCGCAAAAGGAGAACTTCCAGCTGGATTTTTTTGCGGTAAATCTCAGGATACCACTCACCCTGCACTTGGAATATGTTCCTGGATAATTCTTGAGTATTCTCACAGTATCTTCACGTCAAAACAACTGAGTATTTGCTCATTTTTTCCACGAAAAACAACTCATTCACCCACAAGACGAATAATTCAACAAAAACTTCTGACATCTCCTTCGGTCCCTATAACTAAACTTCTCCACCGTGTGCGGAGTTTTGTCAGAAATTTCCAACGCCGTCTTGGGCATTTGTCCGATTTGTCCATTCATGGCTGCTAACTAAAAATTCTTCCCGGAAAAATCAAGAGGGAAATATTAGTCGAAAAATTGTGTACACCACTTCCAGCACTTCCTAAATTTGTATGGAAAATGTCAAAGACTTCCACACTTCCGGAAGTGCCATAGGTGATTTCCAGCACTTCTTGCACTTCTAGGTACTTCCAAGCACTTCCGGCGTTTGAATTTAAAAGTAACGACAAAAATCTAATTTGAATTTTCTTCAACGAACGGTTAAATTATTATTTTTCGCTTTTTTGGATATCGTAATTGCATTTTAATTAAACTGATAATAAAGCTCTATTTTAATAATTTCTCTTAGAAGGCTGATTTTTTAAATTAATCTAGAAAAGTTATACATGAGAAATTGATCTGCAAGCGCCAGTGTTAAAATAAATTTTTTTTCACGTAGAACATATATTTAAAATAAAAAAAATAGTATTCAGAAGACAATATGAATCAAAAAATTCTCATAGAAACAAACAGTGTATATCGTCACTTAACAATTTTTTTAATTAAACAAAACTGAGACGTCTATTTTCTAAATCTCCTTACTTTATTCAAAGCTTTTTTTTCATCATTTGCAAAATTTTAAATTATATTTATTACTAGTTTGTTACTTCTGACATTCCAATGCGACTCAATTGGTGAAAGAAATAAATCTAATAATTGCATTTCAATATTCGTTTCTTTAATATACTATTAGTGTTTCAAAAAATTTTATTAAAATTCACAAACTAATAGTGATATTCGTCTAATTTTTTATTTTTACTAGGTACGTGTTCATAATTTAAACGCAGTAAAACAACTACCGTCACTACACGTGCAATGTCATTCGCATTCATGGAAATCCTTATTGCTAATTTAAATGTCCAAATAACTTACTTGTTTTTTTTTTAGATATCTAATTCTTAATATTGAAAAAAAAATGATTGCAAGAATTATCTTTAATACGCTGTTTTTCAGTAATTAATTAACAATGAACAGAAATATCCAGAATTATTATTAAACAATAAAAAAGACTAGTCTGTGTATAATTTTTAACATATATACACATGACATTGAACATATTTAATTTAGGTTGATTCAAGTTTTGCTGTTGTTATACTTTTAACGCTTTTAACAAAACGTTTTTAAAAGTATATTTAACGTTAATTCGAACAAGATAGAGTATAATGAAAAATAAATTAGGGGATACCTACCAATTAATGGTCAAAAGTTTTATACTGAAAAACTCACGGTTTTGGACTACATATTTAGTTCTAAAAAATATCCAAAATTCTATCAAGAGTATTTACATTTTCTTTAAATTTTAATCTCTCTGTTCACATCATTGTCTAGAAAAATTTAAAAGAATTTAAAATATTCTATTTAAAAGAATGTGAAAATGACATTTTGTATATGAATCATAATATATATCGCACATTGAATATTACAACGACGGATCTTGGTTTTTGTCAATTTTGAGATATTGCTGTTTTCTAATAGGAAATTTATTAAATATTCATTATATTTAATAATCTCAACAACTTTGTTAGAAATATTTTTCATAATTTTGAGTATTTGTCAAGCTTGCAGAACAAAAATAGCATAAAAGTGGCGTATAATTATTTCCCTGAGTGTTTTTAGTGTTACAATGGCGTTATCTGAGGAATCATACGCCACTATTCCACTGAACATGAATCCTACGCCACGGTATCACTAAACGGTAATCATTTTTTGACATTTCGAGGAATAAAACAGTGACAATATAACCTAGTTCGCTCGTACATCAGTGCTGTGGATTGTTTTGTAGAGAGAAATTGCAAGATGGAAAAGGTTTACAATGGACCACTGTCTCTAAAAGACAAAAAGAAACGTGATCTTATTTCTTTGTGAGGGAAGACTTATTCCAAAAAAGCACCACACATTTTATCAAAATCTTGACTAAATTGTAATTCGAATCTTGACTTTCTTAATATAAAAAATATCAATTGTATATAGAGTTCAAAGAGATCTTAAGAAATGAAATGGATTCATGGACAAATAAAATGAAATATAAATAAAATACACAACTTTTCATTACAGTAGACTCTCTCTCAATCGGGAATATGGGGCAAAATGTCATCCGGTTTAGCGATAGAATTGAGCGTCAAAGCCTTTGTAAATTCCGCAAAAAGCGCTCAATTATAAAGAATCACGATAAAATAGGAAGAATTATAGCGAATTTGAGCGAATTAGCTTCATAATTAAACGTGAAAATTATCAACAAAATTTGTCGCCCGATTGAAAAAGAGCCGATTCAGTGAGAGTCTACTGTATTTATTTTTAATTTCAATGGGTCTATGATTTTTAAAATTAATTTATGGTCGAACAACAAAAGAAATATTGTACAAATCCAATAAAAAATAATTCTATTAAAATTTAAATTACTAAACAAGAGGCGTATCTTAAAATCCTTGTCTGGATTTTTAGTATTACAGTGACGTATAATTTTGGCAATTTTGCCGCATAAGTGTAAAAGTGACGGATCATTTTTTAATTTTTTAAATAACTATATTTTTGGGTAATAAAAGTCCAACATTTCGAGTTCCACATATGTGCTCTATCCAGTTGAATCATATACAAACAATCTTTAAAATTTGTAAATGAACATAAGAAAATATTATGAAATTTAGTTTTTGAGGCCGTCTCCTGAAAAATGCTGAAATCTGACATCCGCCATTGGAATATTCAATGTGCGATATGTCCTTAAAAGATGCGAAAATCCAGTTTATCACGCTTCTAAAAAATAGAGTTCGTTTCATGTTAAAAATATTATTTTTGTATACAAAGAATACATAAAAGTTTATAATAAATATATATATATATATATATATATATATATATATATACATATATATATTGTCGACTTAAAACTCAAAACCAAAAGAACCATATATAATTATTGCAGATTTCTGATTTACACTATTTTAGTCGTTGTGTCAAAAATAGAATTTCAGAACTTGGGTCGTAAATATCATATAAAAATAATCATTTATATATTTTTTTAATTTTCTGTCTGCATGTTTTTAATTTTTTTTAATTTTTCGTTTTTTTTCTGAAAGTGGTAGGCTAAATTAATATCCTGTAATTTAGTTTTAGTCATTCCCGATAGTTTTCGGTAGCTAAACCATCTCAAAGAATCGACTACTTATTAAACTCATTACACTCGAATATTTTCTAACTGAAAATCATAATTTGAAATTTAAATTTTTGGAAGGAATTCCATTAAGTTTCGTCCATTGCAATAGATTTTGCAATTTTGCAATTTTGTTAAGGAATTGACGATAATTGCGATTAAAAATGACATAAATTTAGTTTTCCAGCACATGTTTTAATTGCGCTATATCTTTACCAGCACTTTTCCTACTGTATTTAAATGAAAAAAGCAAAAATCATTTTATTTTTGAGACTTCCACTTCCGCAGTAGGGGGAGGCTTTGATCGTTCGCATATACGCTACCTTCGGACACTTCATATTTCTCCCATATTCCTTTATGAATCTGACATATGGCTTTATATTGTAATAGCTAACCTTAAATCCCATCTTTCCTGAAAAAATTGAGAGTCTAATCCTTTTTTCCTAGTTTCAGGAAGCAAAAAATAAAAACAGGTCAAAAACTGTAATTTTGCTGTGCAATATTTCATACGATTGTGCAGAATTAATATCACTTTTCTGAAAAACTACTATCACAGAGGGTAGAAGGGTTATTAGGAATCAGATTTAAGTAAAAATCTTTTAGGCTGAACAGACACTTTTTGTGGGTGGAACAAAATTCACAAACTTGACTCAGATTCATCGATCGCAAATAGAAGACTGCTTCTTTCAGATATTTTCCAGGAAACTTCATTTTAGATACGATCCCTCATATTCACATCTATTGTAATCTACCGATTTGATCCATCACTAAAAAGGAAAACTTAAAAATCGTAAAATTGATAAACAAGAAGTAATTTGACTCAAATAGGTTGCAGTTGAGTAATTATTAAGCAATTTTGCATTTCTTTGATATAAAAATATTTTTCAAGCTTGCACAAACTGAATGTGCAATGAAAGAATCACATCTGTAATAAGCTCATACAGTTTACAACTGGTTTTTGACAATCTTTGACATAACCTCACTATTGTGTTGTTTTGCATGACAAAGAAAAGAAACTGTCCGTAAGAAGATGTTTTGTGAAAATTTTAGCTTGTTCACCTACTGAAGCTCAATATCTGTGCTAAATCCCGATTCCTGCAGCTGCAGGAACAGAGAAATCTTCAATGATGCACATTCAAACGTTTTTGTGCATATCCGGCTCCGTGGAGGAATGGTGGAATCTTGTGTAGTCTTCTCGCTTGCAGAGTTTTAGTCAATTTTTAGCTTTAAAAACTTATTGATTCGTGTAAATTTGGTGATATTTGGACTTTTCAAGAAAGTATTCATCAGATTTAACCGTTTCCGGAGTGAAATTCTCGTAGAATCAAGCAAAAAAATGGTTTTTAATGTCAATAAAACATCTCTCAGAAAAGTTCCAAAAAAGTGATATTAAAATGTTTTATTCCTTATAAAAATGGTTTAATCAAGTTGATTAGAGTTCCCTTTAAACAATGATGTGCAACTTTTAGTGTCCGGTGCAAAATTTACGGTGAAAATGGGGTGTTCAATGATGGCGTGAATCGTGTGCGATAATAGAAACTTGATTCATCTATCGGATAAATCGCCATTAAATTTTCATTTTCCTCTGGAGGAAAATCTAAGGATTTCCTGGGATTATGTTTGGTGGGATTATGAACCTTATAAGTAAGACATTTTTTTGGCATAGTTGGAGAATCCATACGGTTTGCATGGTAGTCAGAAAAAATCACTGAACTTGAACATCATTTTAGTATGCGAAAGTTCAAAGCCTCCCCCTACTTTTACCTCAGTGTACACCACTTCCAACCTAATTAATATCTCCCCCTTGGTCTGTACTCACTATTACCCCTTGGCCGTGTGCGGAGTTTTGTCAGAAATTTCCAACGCCGTCTGGGGCATTTGTCCGATTTGTCCATTCATGGCTGTCAACTGTAATTCTTCCCGGAAAAATGCAAAAGGAATAAAAGAATTAATTTTCCCTTCAAATTCCTATTTATTCAGTAAATTCAGTAACATTTCCTCAAGAAATACATCCCTTAGATGTAGAGAGATCCATCGGCGGGTCCAAGGTAGTGGAGAGAAATGAGTATCACATCAATTAGCGTCCAAATGCCCAATCCCCCAAAACTGAATAGCTTCCCAATTCCCTCCTGCCAGTGCCCCAGGTAGAATCTGTCCACGCCAAAGCCACCCAGCGTGATGCTGATGATGAGTGCTGTGGACCACTTGAAGCCCTGAGTCCAGTTGCAGTTGAGGTTCTTGAAGAATGTCCTGTGCCCCAGGCACAAGACATCCGGGAATACTGTGCAATTGGTGCGGTAGGATGTGTGGCAGGGAGCTTTGCGGACACAAGTGTGCTCCCAGGGCTCAGTCTGATAGCAGTAGCGACAGATGGCTGTCCTCACGAACTCCCTATTCTCCCGACACTGGACATTCTGTCGAGCTTCGCAAGTCACATTCATCGGCTTCCCATAGTGGCAGGAGAGATTGTACGAGCACGAGATGCAAGGAAAAGCCAACTTACTGCACTCTAGATTCGTTGGGCAGGCAGATACGTCATCTGAAGTCTGAAAAAAACCACCCAAAGAACCCCATAATCTCAAAATTATCATCCCCTATCCCTTCCGGAAGTTACAAAACCACTCACAATTGGCCTGAAAGCTGATGTATTGACCGTCTTGTGACTCTCTGACTTCACTGGCATGTCCATCTCATTGATAGCTGGTGATAAACAGAAATAATTCCAGGAAAATCCGAAGAAAAACAACCCAAGATGAATTACTCACCAGTCTGGGAGAATTTGATGGTGTTCAGGAAGAATGACAGCATGATGAACAGGACTGAACGAATATTCAGCCGGACACATCTAAATCCAATCATCCTGGATGGTTTCAGGCAGGATTTTCACGATTTTTCATCACTTTTCACTTTGTTTTTGTTTTGGTAATTTTTGAGGTTATGTTGCTAGCCAGCTGTCGCAACCCTTTAACTTTTAATTTAACAAGAGGCCTTTTAAATTAAAAGACTAAAAAATCCTACTTTTTCTTAAGTTTTAATTCAAAAAATTCATCATGAAAATCGAAAAAATTAGGAAAAATCTTTTAAAAAAAATATCCAAATAACTAAAAATTTAGTAAAAATTCCTATTCATAATCCGAGACATAATCCTGCTTCGAGTAGAAGCCTTACACAAGATATTTCTGCCGGGTTTCCATTTTACTAACCCGGCTTGCGCAGTGCTCCTTACAAATTAATCACAAGTTTTGAGTATTGTTAGCAGCATTCGTAGAATATTGCATTTTATTCGGTCAAAATTAAAATCTACAGTAATTGCATTAAATATGGGGAAGTGGGGCTACTTTGAGCTCTGAGGCTAGATTATTATACGATTTTTTCGCCTATTTCTAAATGAAGCTGGTCCTTACAATTATTTTACAGTAGAGTCTCTCAAACATGCGCCTGGCAAGTTGGCCTTTTTATATGGAGCTATTTGAAGCCAATTCCTAAATTGATCTCGGACTCAGTTCACAGTGCTCCAAGGAAAAAATTTATTTAAACAAAAATTTAGTATATTTATCTCTCCATACGGAAAAACTTCTCACTTTTTAAATATTTAGCATAACGTTCATGAGTGCAGAAAAATTCCCATACGCATTTGTATGTGAAAGTAAGAAATTGGCTTCTACTTTAAAGGCCACTCGCCGGGGACTAGCTCTCAAATTTGAATCTCTCAAATTCGAACGCCGTTTGAATTCAAAATGTCAATTGTGAGGTTATGTTAAAAGATTCGTATTCTGGATGAATGCAAATCATATTTATGTGCTTCTTCCTGAATGTTTAGATTGCATGTAGGGAGTGTTATGAGGCTTCTCAGCTGGCTTCTCAGTTGCAAAAGGAGGTGGTCAGGAGGGTTATGGGGAGTGCTTCTGTTTTTAAACCATCAATAGTTGGCAACTATCTGTCCAAAAGCGGTTTTTGTGTAATCTGTGGGGATGGGTCAACATTTGACTGGCTTTTAAAGACTTTCTCGGAGTTCCTGTCTCTTGGAACTGGGACTCAGGTGGAAGTCGTTGAGAATGGGAGCCTGAAAAAAGGCCTCTTTGCCACTATTTTGGTACCGGGCCCAAGAATGGACGTCAGAACTGTCTTCCTGAATGTTTACATACATTACGATCGTATAAAATGAAAAAGAAGTTTGTTACTACTAAGACTTGTGAGGAAGTACGGGAATTTGATTCAAAGTACAATTTAATCTCACATAAATTTCGTTAGTTTTGAAAAAATCGTTCGAATTTAGGAGACTCTAAACACAATTATTTTGCCTATCCAAATTACAACATGTTAAAACCCAGTTTCCTTTAGAAATATGCGAAAATATCGTATAACAATGTAGCCCCACAGCTCAAAATAGCCCCATCGCCCCTTTTAAGTGTTCTTATCATAAAATTTTTCCTGATAGCCTATTTCTTGTCTATTTTGGATATTTATTTTACTTTCTCCTTTTTTTCTCCCTTAACTTTTTTCTCTGGTTTTTCCTTTTTCTCTGTCTTTTCCTTTTTCTCTGCATTTTCCTTTTTCTCTGCCTTTTCTTTTTCTTTATCTTTGCTGTGCTCATCTCTGGCATGTCTGTTCATGTTGCTCTTCCATTTGAATATCATACCACAAACCTCACATGGATACGTAATTCTAGTAGCGCTGTGAACCTTCATATGGCTGGTAAGGTAGCTGTGACGCTTGAAAGTTTTCTGACAAACTCGGCAGGCATATGGTCTTTCGTCACTGTGACTGGAAGAAAAGTGCCTATCCCGGCTCTGTTTGGTCTTGAATTTCCTGTCACACTGAGAACAGGGGAGCATGTCTTCTTCTGTGATAACCTTCTCTGGCTTTTTTATTCTGAAAAAAAACACAATACAATTAAAAATTCAATTTATCTAGAATTTTATGTCGAATACCCTAAATGAGCCCATTTCAGATGCTTAATCAATGCTCCCCTTTCGAAATATTTCATCCCACATTCAGCACATTCAAAATTCCTAGATACTGGATGAACCTTCACGTGGAACTTGAGAACTTCCATACTCTCGTAGAGTTCATTGCAGATTTGACAAGAAACTGGTCCATCGGTGTATTCAATGGGCAGACCAGGATGGAATTTCTCAGCATGACTCTGGAGATTTTCTTTGACTGAAAATTTCTTAATGCAGTAGGGACATTTGACATTTTTGTCCTGATGCCTCCTTTCATGAATAACTAGATTAATCCTGTCTGGATATCTTTTTCCACAGGTGCTACATTCATAGGGTTTAGTGTGGATTAACATGTGGGACATCAGGGCTTGATTGTGTTTGAACTTCCTCGGGCACTGTGGGCATTCCACATTCCTCTCATCGGTGTGAACGGTTAGATGACGCTCATAGAAGGATCTATCCGGTGTTCTCTTCCCGCATTCAGGACAAGTATACATTGTCCTACCACGCTTTTTGATCTTATCCCTGTGAGATAAAAGTCGGTTATACACGATCTTATATAACCTACGATTCTTTTGCTAAAATTCGATAGAACCGGAAGAATAGCTGCCTCATTGGAAGATAAAGCTAAATAAAAAAGTGTCGTTCGCGATGAGCTGTGAGTAGCAAAATCTTTAAAATGCATTGGAAACGTTGAAAATACTTAAAAACAAAATATCAGATCCCCAGGGATTTCTCTGGCTAGATTGGCTCAAATTCTCCGAAATGAGTTACCGTTTGATGAAAACTACAGCATGCAAGAAGTAAGAAAACGTTGGACCATCACAATTTTGGCAAAATATTGTAAGACTAATCGGTTCCGCGGCTAAAGTTCCTGTCGTTATTTTGAATTTCCAGAGACTGATTCGGTACATAATGTGCCTTGTCCTTTAGGGTTAGCCCTCAGGATGGGAGGCAAAGGGTGTGCTTCTTTAAAGTGAGAGAACTTATGTGCCTTAGTTCATGCGCTCTCAACAGAAAGTCACTCGATCCTGAGATACGAGTACAGTAGACTCTCGCTCAATCGTCTCTTTTTCAATCGGACGAAAAATTTTGTTGGCAATTTTCACGTTTAATTATGAAGCTAATTTGCTCAAATTCGCTATAGTTCTTCCTATTTTATCGTGATTCTTTATAATTGAGCGCTTTTTGTGGAATTTACAAAGGCTTTGACGCCCAAATCTATCGCTGAACCGGATGACATTTTGCCCCAAATGCCCAATTGAGAGAGAGTCTACTGTATTTGTTTCCTTTTTTGTCATATGACATTGTCATACTGTTACAGAATGCTACTCCAGAGGTAATGGAAAGAATAATAAACTTGTAATGCATTAGTAAGGACTTACTTTGCGTGTACAGTTTCCATATGCTGCAACATTTTGGATTTGATGGGGAATTTCCTCTCACAGATGGAACATTCATGGAGATTTTCACCTGTGTGTAGTCTTATGTGTCTCCTCATGGTTTTTACATCTTTGAACTTCTTGTCACAGTGAGGACAAGCATTAGTTCCTTCGACTTTCCTGTGCCCATAGACGTGCTTTTTCAGTTTTGGTTTACTTGTAAAAGCCATTGGGCAGTCGGGACAGGGATACTTTTTGGGATAAATGTATTCTCTTTTTGGCTTCTTGAGTCCAATTTCATCCTCATCCCCGGAATATTCTGCTGCAGCTATGTGAGTTACTTCCAGCTTCAAGTTATCGAGAATTTCATCCTTGATTTCTCTGCAAAATGGACAATTTCTTAGGAAAACGGATTGAGATTTTTAGGAAGGATGTTTTTCACTTACACAGATCCAAATTTAACATCGGGCTTTTCCTCATCATCTGACGACGCTTCAGAGACTGTCTCAGACTTAATGGGACACTCTATTTTCACATCACATCCCTCAAAGGGATCCTTTTCTACCTTTATTCTAACCGACATCTTTTTTGGGATTCAATTTTGAAAAGCCGAAGCTTTTTTAAATCGGCTGTGGAATTAGTATTAGAGATTTTTCTTCACTGAGAAAAAGAGAAATTTTAGAAGCTTCAAATTTTCACTTTGACAACTAATTCGAACCCAGCTGACCTAATTTTGATATACCTTACACTGTATCATATACGAATTAACAACGTGTAGTATATCGATTAGCTTTCTGCCCTCTCTTATTTTAAAAGTTTTCTGTTAAATGGAATTATGGATGGTTAGCCGGGTTATGCTGATAACTTCACGAGATTGAGAGTTGTCAAGGGTCATCCGGGATTAGGTTCTAAAAGAAAAATCAAGGTAATTTTTGCTTTTTATTCTTTAAAAAAGTATTTAACAATTAAAATACTAAAATAAAACCGTAGTAACATGCTCAGGAAATTATTAATTCAAATAGTTAACTGAAAATTATTGTTCTTTTCAGCAGAAAATCACAAAAAAAGCCTCAGACAAAATGTTCGAGTTCTTTGGGAAAATCTTGCAGAACTTTCAGCTTTTGCCCAAAGTCCATGCCCAGGATGAGGAAGATCTTGTTGATCCTCACACTGTACTGAGGGTAAGATAGAAATACGATAGATTCCCTGGATTTTGCATGGAATCTTCGGATTCTGTTGAGGTTATGGCTAGAGACATTACATAATGTTTTGCAGGAGAAGTGCGGGCAGCTTCCCAAGGTGGAATCCCTGTATGCTAAATACCAGGAATGCAATGATAGGGTAAATAGTCGCACAAAGACCACCGAGAATTGCCAGGAAGAACTCTTTGATTACCTCCATGAGCTCGATCACTGCGTCAGCCAGACACTGTTCTCCAAACTTAAGTGAGAGGGCAGTCTGCAGGTAATTATAGATAAATGGTAGCCGAGAACTGGCTGAATGTTAATAAAATTTAAGAGAATAGCATTGATTTTTTATTTAGAATTAGAAATATTAGTGTTCTAAATAAATCATGGCCAGCTGGGTTATCCTTTTTTTTTTTTTAAAAAAAACCATGGAGAAGGGAATTCGCAGAATGCTGGAATCGGGAATTTTAATATTTTACAAAATATTTTGTCACAATCTTTTGATGTATTCTGACTATTCTGACCGATCTGACTTAACGAAAATATTTTTCTTAAAAAACTTATTTCAAAATTCCATTAAAATATAATAAATTGATTTCACAAGAAGAAATTAATAATTACCGGTTAAAATCTATCCAGACGTATTCAAAATTCCAAGACCTTTCGAATGACACCAATCTTAGCCAAATCGGTTGAGAAATAATTCGTTTATAGTGATTTTACTTGGCGTTTACGAAAAACATTTTTACTTATGGCGTCTACACACTAGTAGGGGAGGGTGGGGCAGTTTCACTCCTAAATTTCAAAATGGATTTTGAGATCATTTTGTAAAAAATTGATAAACAGAATTAAAACTTTATATATTCTGTGAGTTACAGTTGGGTTTCGGGTTAATAAAAACAATAACAATAATCCTTTAACTTCATTGGTCTATTGTGGAGAAGATGATTTCATTTGAATGGAAGAATGCGTGAAAATCCCGCCCCGTTGCGGGGCAGTTTCAAGATAAATAATGAGGCAATTTTTTTTTCCTGTTTTTGTACACATTTTACGATATATCTCCAAACCTATGTTGGTTGCCAATTTGGGGTTTTCGGTTGCCTATTCTATATTAAATTGGCTTTTGTTTTGTATTAGTATTATTGTCTAATTCATTCTACAATGACAGAAAGCAGCTAATAAACTCAAAAGTTTTTTCGGCACGCTAGAAACATATGGGAAACACAGGAAATGTCATGCCCCTGGTGAATTTTAACTCTTATTGATCATACAGTGAAAGTAAAATATTGCCACAAATTTCCAATCCTATTTCTCATTAATTGAGTAATTTTCTTTAATATTTTATACGAAAGAAATGTCTTTTGTAGTTCTAAGCTAATTCAGAACATAAATGGATCAATATGTCGCCTTAGAACATGTCGTTTTTAGTATAACAGTTTTGTAATAGTATTTTAAAATCTTTAATTGTCATAATAGTACAAAAAAATTATAATATCTTGCTGAAAACATTCTGAAAAATATTATAACAATTAACTTTAGCGTTTTTAAGCACTTAAAATCATTGAAAGATTGTTTTTTTTATTTTTTGTTTATGAGTTTTTAGAAAATCTACTTCCCAAAATTTCGGACTTTATCGACAAAAACAGCTACAAAACGTTCTCAGTGATTGCTTTAAGTGAATTTTGATTAAAAAAGTAAATTATTGGACACAGGAAACTTCTCCGTGTGCTTGCTTGAAACTGCCCCTTACGCACTTTCGGAACTTAAATCAAAATTGTCAGAACCGTCTTAGAATTCATTCAACGCTAAATGCCTTATAATAATCATAAAACCACTAGTAAATTAGTACAATTATGTTACTTCGATAAAAAAGTGCAACGGTTCAGAAATTGTTGAAAATAACACATTATAAAAAGTTTCATTTTATTGCAGTTTTATAAAATCAATTATACGGAACTCAAACGAGAAGCGTTACGAAATTAATTATTTTTATGAACATGGGTCTCAGTTATAGCTTCAGTAACATAGAGGTTTTATTTCATTCCTTTCAAAGAGATAAGAAGAATATGCAAAAATTGAAACTGCCCCGTCGTAAACTGCCCCACCCTCCCTACACATTTTTTTTAAAAAATGCCCTTTTTAAAAAAATCTGACGTTTTTGCCTACAAGGATAGGGGAAACTTTCTTTAAAAAGGCATTTAAAAAAAATCTACTAATGTGTAGACGCCATCAAAGACAAAAAAGAACATCTCAAAAAGTCAAAAATGCACAATTTTGTATGATAAAAAAAAAATATATTTTTATTGCTAGCTCAAATTCAATCCATTTTCTCCGATTTAATTACCATTCCATTAACCATTTTAGTGTATCGTTTCAAATCGCAGACTTTGAAGTGTCGTGTGATCAAAGATTTCTTAGACTTGTATTCCTTTCCACATTGACAAACGTAGACTGGTCTGTTTGGATCATGAGTCATCATATGATCATCTAGATGATTCTTTCGTTTGAATTTCATGGGGCACTGAGGACAATCGAACATCCTCATGCGTTCCTTGTGACTTCGCAGGTGATTTGTGTAATCTTTTCTGTATGTGAAAGGAGTACCACAAAGTCCGCAAAAGAAATTTGCCTCTACCACTGGAGGTTCTCTGTAAAGAAATTATAGCTTTAGGTTGAAATGTTTGGGAACATAGGGAACAATTTGGGACCAAGGGGATCACTAGGGAACTCTTAAGAACTTGGGAACCCGTTGAAACCCGAGAAAAGCTTGGGAATTTTCCAAAAACTTTGCAATCCGGAGAACATTTGAGTACCTGGAAATTCTTTGAGAACGCTTGAAAATCCGGAAGCCCGGGGAATCCTTGTAACACGTGGGAAAGCTTGAGAATTCGGAAAACACTTAGATATCCGGGAAACACTTGGAAACCCGGAGAAAGCTTGGGAATTCGGAAAACAATTAGAAATCCGGGAAACACTTGGGAACCCGGAGAAAGCTTGCGAATTCGGAAAACACTTAAAATCCGGGAAACACTTTGAAACCCGGAGAAAGCTCGGGAATTCGGAAAACACTTAAAAATCTGGGAAACACTTTGAAACCTGGAGAAAGCTTGGGAATTCGGAAAACACTTAGATATCCGGGAAACACTTTGAAAGCCGGAGAAAGCTTGGGAATTCGGAAAACACTTAAAGATCCGGGAAACACTTGGGAACCCGGAGAAAGCTTGCGAATTCGGAAAACACTTAGATATCCGGGACACACTGTGAAACCCGGAGAAAACTTGCGAATTCGGAAAACAATTAGAAATCCGGGAAACACTTCGGAACCCGGAGAAAGCTTGGGAATTCGGAAAACAATTAGAAATTCGGGAAACACTTGGAAACCCGGAGAATGCTTGTAACCTTGGAAAATATATGGGAACCCAGAGAAAGCTTGCGAATTCGGAAAACACTTAGAAATCCGGGAAACACTTGGGAACCCAGAGAAAGCTTGGAAATTCGGAAAACACTTAGAAATCCGGGAAACACTTTGAAACCCGGAGAAAGCTCGGGAATTCGGAAGACACTTACAAATCCGGGAAACTTTTGGGAACCCGGAGAAAGCTTGCGAATTCGGAAAACACTTAAAATTCGGTAAACACTTGGGAACCCAGAGAAAGCTTGGAAATTCGGAAAACACTTAGAAATCCGGGAAACACTTTGAAACCCGGAGAAAGCTCGGGAATTCGGAAGACACTTACAAATCCGGGAAACTTTTGGGAACCCGGAGAAAGCTTGCGAATTCGGAAAACACTTAAAATTCGGTAAACACTTGGGATCCCAGAGAAAGCTTGCGAATTCGGAAAACACTTAGAAATCCGGGAAACACTTGGGATCCCAGAGAAAGCTTGCGAATTCGGAAAACACTTAGAAATCCGGGAAACACTTCGGAACCCGGAGAAAGCTTGGGAATTCGGAAAACAATTAGAAATCCGGGAAACACTTCGGAACCCGGAGAAAGCTTGGGAATTCGGAAAACAATTAGAAATTCGGGAAACACTTGGAAACCCGGAGAATGCTTGTAACCTTGGAAAATATATGGGAACCCAGAGAAAGCTTGCGAATTCGGAAAACACTTAGAAATCCGGGAAACACTTGGGAACCCAGAGAAAGCTTGGAAATTCGGAAAACACTTAGAAATCCGGGAAACACTTTGAAACCCGGAGAAAGCTCGGGAATTCGGAAGACACTTACAAATCCGGGAAACTTTTGGGAACCCGGAGAAAGCTTGCGAATTCGGAAAACACTTAAAATTCGGTAAACACTTGGGATCCCAGAGAAAGCTTGCGAATTCGGAAAACACTTAGAAATCCGGGAAACACTTGGGATCCCAGAGAAAGCTTGCGAATTCGGAAAACACTTAGAAATCCGGGAAACACTTCGGAACCCGGAGAAAGCTTGGGAATTCGGAAAACAATTAGAAATCCGGGAAACACTTCGGAACCCGGAGAAAGCTTGGGAATTCGGAAAACAATTAGAAATTCGGGAAACACTTGGAAACCCGGAGAATGCTTGTAACCTTGGAAAATATATGGGAACCCAGAGAAAGCTTGCGAATTCGGAAAACACTTAGAAATCCGGGAAACATTTGGGAACCCAGAGAAAGCTTGGAAATTCGGAAAACACTTAGAAATCCGGGAAACACTTTGAAACCCGGAGAAAGCTTGGGATTTCGGAAAACACTTAAAAATCCGGGAAACACTTGAGAACACGGAGAATGCTTGTAACGCTTGTAACCTTGTAAAACACTTGAGAACCCGGATAAAACTTGGGAATTCGGAAACACTTTGAAAACCGGAGAGAGCTTGGGAATTCGAAAAATACTTAGAAATCCGTTTGGAAACTCAGGAATTATTTGGGAACACTTGAGAATATGAGAGCCCGGAGAAACCTTGGAATTTTGAGGAAAGCTTAGGAACCCGGGAAAAATTTGGGAACCATGGGAAATCTTGGCAGCTCGGAAAGCACCTGAGAACGCGGGGAAAGCTTTCTTTGGAATCATAAAAAACACTTAGTAATCTGGAAAACATTTGGGAACCCAGGAATCACTTGTGAACGCTTAAGAACCCGGGAGCCTCAGGAACCCTGGGAATCTTGGGGATAGTTTGGGAACTCGGAAAACACCTAAGGACCCGGGAAATGCTTGGGAACTATAGAAACACTTGCAAATCTGAAAAATATTTGAGAACTAGGGGATCATTTAGGAACACTTAAGAACAGAACTCGGACACCCGGCGACTCCTTGAAATTTGGGAAACTGGGAAAAGCTTGAGAACCTAAAAACCACTTAAGAACCCTGAAAACATTTAGGAATCACTTTATAACGCTTGAGTATCTGGAACCTGCAAAACTTTTAGAAACCCAGAAAGAGTTTGGGAGTCGGGAAAATACTCAGGGATCCGGAGAACTCTTGGGAACCATTAAATGCTTAGGAACCGGGGAAACGTTTAAAAACTCGGAAAATTCTACAGGGAACATCAAGAATTAGACTTACGGTGAAGCTGCTGGAGAGGTTTCTCCAAGCGCCTGTAGGTGCCTCTTGGTGCGTTCATGCTTAGTTAAGATTTTCCTGCTCTTAAATAGTTGATTGCACGGAATACATTTATAAGTATTTTTCGGCTTCAGCTTCAGATGCTTTATCTTAATCACTGGTGTATCTGGAAATTCTTTTTTAATCGTAACACGCGGTGGTGCTTTGTTTTTCACCTGTTCCGGATGTTCTGGATGCCATTTTCTCATGTGAATGGTGTAAGATGCTTGATTATTGAAGACTTTTAAACAAACCTGGCATATTAGACCCCCTAAATATATTTTTAATTGAAGATTTAGTTATTTTCCGAGAGAAAATAAATATTTAATTGTAATGTTTGCGATTATACGCTAATTAGAATTCCGAAAAAATATATTTCCGAAAATTTTCGTAAAATTTGATAAAAGATCATTTAAATGACTTTTGAATTATTCTAGAATTGTATAATTACTAAAATAATAGATTGTCAAACTCCGAATTTCTAAAATGGTTTTTCCGGAATTCCGGAATTTCGTTCTACGAAACTTTCGTCATCCGAGGCTTCAAAAGCTTTCATTTCTAGAAATATTTCCATGTTTCTGTATTATTTTTTCGGTATTTCCGACATTTTGAAATAAATCCGGAATTTATTTAGCGTATACAAACGTAATTTTATAGGTTTTACCTTTCTTTGTGGCCTTAGTTATCACGTGTTTATTTAAGTGTCGCCTGAGGCACTCCAAATCGGAATATTCTCTTTTGCAGATTGGGCAGGTTTTGTTCACATTCGTGTGTTTTGTGCTATGAATATTGAGATAGTCCTTTCGCCGGAATGCTTCTCCGCATATTGTGCAGACAAAGGGTTTTTCCGATGTGTGAATTGTTACATGATTCCGTAGATGGATTTTCTTTTTGAAAATGCGAGAGCAGGCCCGGCACTTGAACATGTCCTTACAGCCCTTCTTCTTTACGATCTCTATATACGCAAGTCCAGGATCTTCCGTTTGAAGTGGTTCGCTAAAGCGACTGAGATATGAACTATCATTTTCTTCCGGAGAACTTTCTTCAGCATGGCTCTGCTGCAAATGTTCATCCAGAAATCTTTTGTATCCGTAGACTAAAGGGCAATAGGGACATTGGAAGGTTGAGTCCTCAGTTGAATTGGTATGGGTATGCATGTGAGCCTTGAGAAGACTGAGTTTGTCAAAAGTCTGTTCACATATCAAGCAAACAAGTTCAGAGACAAGCTCACTGTCCCCCTTCTTTTGGCTCCCACTTTGTTCAATTTCTGTGATTTCAAAATGTATAATTTCCTGGTCATCGTGACCATTCTGGATATCGTCCTCGATAAATCTGGATGCAATTATTGCTTAAGAATGCAGGATCTCTAAATTTGTAGAATATAGTAACTTACTCTTCCCGGTCTTCGGTAGAATCTGACGCACAATCTCTTTCCAAAACCGATCCATTTTCCCTATCCATACAGTACTCTTCTTTAACTATGTCCAGATTAAAATGAATTTCGTCATGATAGGATCCCATTTTTCACGTATTTTTGGATCCAATCTCAAAAATATTACTTAAAATAATAAAATAGTTTAGGCTTGTTTGGCTTTTTCTTCACTGAATGACATTTAGAGCTGTGAAAAATATTCTCTTACGCATAGGGCATATCGTTATGATTACAAGAAATGAATAATGTCTTATCGCCTTCTTGAGAGGAATGCAGTACCATCCGAGAAAAGTGTTGAATGAAGGAAGTGCTCGGAATAACACACGCGTTAATAATTTACTTCTTTAAACTTGTTCACCTCTTGTTTTGCTGTCAATGCTGTCAGATAAGATGACACGACGATCCTACAACATTGACAAACCATTCAACATTCTTGCAGATGGTTCTAGATGGCAATCAATTCATAATAGCATTGAACAAAGTGTTCTTGTTTGGTACACAGGTGGGTCAAAAACGGATAACTCATCGGGTGCAGTCGTGTTTGGACTCCAGGCTAAATTCAAGCTGCCTGCACATACCAATAGGTAAATATGTCACAGTCCTTCGAGATGAAATACCAGCTATCTGGGCATGTATACTTGAAAATTTACGGAGACAATATAAGGGTCAACGTATCTATATTTTATCAGACAAGCTCGTCTTGTGCTACTTGAAGTCACTCAAGACTTTGGGTTCTAGCAATAGGGTCACACTTGTGTGGGTGCAAGGGCACATGGGGATTCCCGGTAAGCAACTAATAACCTTGGACCGGACCTTTTCTGTGGCATCTCAGATACCACAATCAAGGGGATCTCAGTGGCGCAATAGGTAAGACCGTTGGCTCTTGGGCGGATCGATTCCCCGGCTCGACTTACTGTTGTGAGTTCGAGTCCCTCCCGGTGCAAAGATCTGAATGTCTGTTTTAGACAATTTTCACATGTTAATAATGTAATATAATGTACCTGTTGGGGACCAAGTCCCCTGGGTCAAACAACTCAATAGATAGTGGACTGTATTTATTTTTATTAACTCAATCACGCGTGGCAGACTGCAAGGACTTGATTAATTTGGCGGTGACTGAATGGCTGAATATTACGAATGTGTGTATGTATGTGGATGGTTCCTAAAATATTACCTACATTTCAATTTACTTCCTTAAAACAAGATAATTCAATTCTTACTTTAACACAAACGGCCTCCGTTTGCTTCCATCAACCTCAAGCTATTTCACGAGTTTACAACCTGTAATTTAATAATTTTCATACTATCGCCATATTGAATTTCTCTAATTTTTCTCTTTCAACCTACCAAGTTATAAAACTCTTTATCCTGACTCAGGACCTAGCTTGATCGTCTCCCAAGGAGTCCAGCCAAACCTATACAATAAATCCTACTAAATTAGATAGGTTTTGAACATGAGAAAATATCCTAACTTACGCAAATTCCTTTCCCAAAGAAATTACACAACTGCACGTCACGCCACGCTTTTCACAAAAAGACTGACAAATGTGCCGGAAGGGCTTACATAAAAAACCTTCAAATATTTCCGTCAGTTGGCGCTCGCGTTTCCAACAGTACCGCTTTCGCCCATCAACTCCGGGAGCATGTAAGAAGCATCCACATTGATATTAATATTTATTTCTCTCAAACAAGGTCCGTCCCCCTTACATTGTTTCATAAAAACAAAAAAAAGAGTGAGATAAAAAAGAGTAAAAAGAGCAAAATTACATTCTTATTACATAAAATGAAGAATGAGCAAATGAGAAAAGAAAAAAAGGAAAAGTACCAAAGAAAAAAATACCATAAATAGAGAAAGAAAGAAAAAAGAATAAGAATGTTCCTAACTCCCATCTGACCCAGACTGATAGTGCCTTGCAATGCCATCCTGTGAGATTCTAGCACTCACAGGGAGAGAGTTGTAAAGAACAAACCCATCAACAAAAAGCGTTCGCGAATACTGGTTCGAGTGAGCTCTCGGGACCAGAAGTCCACGCACTCTGGCTGAGGCTCCAGGAATCAAGAGTGTGGCTAAGTATCGTGGCCTCCCAGACATAATCAGCCGGAAAAGAAAAGTAACCGCTCTCATACGAAGGAGTGAAAGGAGATCACAGCCCACTAGAATATTGCGGTGCGCCGAGTTGTGGTCATGAGGGCCGAGACCACAAATGTACCTTACGCAGTTGTGGAAAGTCACTGATAGTCATCTGATAGTTTCACTGTCAGCCGCAAAAAATAGCTCAGCCCCATATGTGATAATTGGGATAAGCAGAGCCCTCACAAGGAGTAAGCAGGTATCTCGAGGGGTAATTTCACGGTATCGTCGAGGAGTCCGAAGAGTGCAATACACTCTTTGATTGATGTGGGATATATGGTCAGACCACGTAAGGGATGAATTAAAGATTACTCCCAGATTGCGGGAACGCTCAACTACCGGTACCACCTGTCCATAAATTGTGATAGGAATAGGAGCTCCTGATAAGGGTCTCCTGGAGATAATAAGCGCCTGTGACTTTTTGGGGTTTAAACATAGTCCATTAAGAGTAGCCTAGTTTTCTATATAAGCTAGATCACGGGAAAGTGCTCCTGGACGAGGTCTACAATGGACTTCGCAGATTCTTCCAATACGAGAATTGACATTGTAAAAATAATTACCTTGTAATACTTCTCGATACGATTAATAATAATACCACAATCAAGAAGGAAATCCAAAGTTACGAAAGTTACGATATCGCTATAGTTCCGCTAGATGGAGTTGTGATGTTGTGACGCATTTTATGCATCACAACTCGGTTTTCAAATATTCATGATCGCGCTGGTTCTTTCGTGAAATATCAAGAAGAGACATGATAGATCATGTCTAGCGCCGTGAGAGTTTTTCTCCACTTTTTCTAGCGCCATGAGTTTTCCAATTTCCCAGAGGCGGAAAAAATTCTTTCTCTACAAAAGTATCATATTTGACCACTAAGAGTTACAATAAAGTGAGTTTTACTGAAATTCGTTCGCTGGATATGTTTTGGTCCGGAAAGAGTGTTAAGAAAGGGATAGTCACTTTTGGAGATACATAACACAAATAAAGGGATGTCTGGATATACAGAGGTTCTGAGTTGAGATCAATCGTTTAATGGTCTCTCCGAGAAGTAACTATCAATGATCCGAGATTCGGGTCAGGGTCGATTCTCCTAAAACTCTTAATTTTCATGCCCAACGAACTCTGCATTAGTCATTACAAGTAATGACTTGAGTCATCAATGACTGTCATGATTTTTGAAATGGTAATGATTTCGAGTGCATAGCTCCAGCACGTCAAATAAACTTCTTTATCACTGAAACATAACACAACAAGTCTATCTAATTTTTCTAAAAGATGGAAATAAAAGAAGAAATCGAGGAACCACTCATAAGTTCAGTTATTGTTAAGGAAGAATATTGTGTTCAAGAGGATACTGAATTCGAACCTACTCTGGGAGATGAGTAAGTTTTCAAATTCAATTGAGATAAGAATAAAAACCTCTAATTTTAACCTTAATCTTTAGGGAAGTTTCGCAGGATTTAGTACAGATAGAACAATTCCAAATTAAAGTAATTGAAAAACATAGTAAAAAATCGGGTAAAGAGCATAAATGTCTCTATTGCGATGGTGTTTATGCTACTCCTTCGAGGCTAAAGGCTCACATGAATAATCACATTGAAGAAAGAGCCTTTCACTGCAATCAGTGTACCAAGTCTTTTGCCACCAAAAGCAACCTCGAAAAGCATCTGATGACACATTTAGAAGGAGTGACCTATCCTTGTACGATCTGCAAGAAAAATTTCAAGAACTATGACTATCTCAGACGGCACATCCGGAGGCACTACGCTGATAGACGCCATGAATGTTCCTTATGCGACAAAGTCTTCCGAGAGAAAACCTACTTGAATCGTCATGTGCAGATAGTTCATGAAGGGTATAGGCTAAATGAGAGAGATCTCTCAATCGACAGATAATATATTCATTTAATATTTCTTTTGTGATTAGGAAGAAACGCTACGAAGTGGTAAAAACAGATAGAAAGCCAATGATATGCCCAACTTGTGGAAAAATCTTCTGCGAAAAAATCCCTTATGAACGCCATGTAACAGTTCACAGTGAAGTTAGGACTGAGAAATGTTCAAAGTGTCCCAAAAGATTCAAACACTACACTGATCTCAATAGACACCTTGCCATCCATCGAGAAGACAAGCCATTTACCTGCGACATTTGCAGCATGTCCTTTACACGAAAAGAATATCTCAGATCACACAATTTGACTCACATGGAAAAGTCCTTTCAGTGCCACTACTGTTCGCAGGTCTTTGGCAGGAAGGATTACGTCAAAAGTCACATTAGAAGGCGTCATCCTGGCCTTCCTATTAGGAAAGGTAACCAATTTATAATTCAGTTCTCATGAGAAAAATGCTAATCATAAAGAAATATTTCAGAGGACGCTACTACATGCGCAAAAGAAGGATCTGAAAGTCCAGTTGTAATAAAAGTTGAATAAATGTTTTAAGTTTGAACTTCCAAATATGAAGGCCATAGTTAGAAATAAAGAAAATTAAAAAAAGATCCATCGAATTACTATAGTAACTGCCCAAAGTTAATCATAAATATTCTTGGCGGGAAATCCTTAAACGCGAGTGGCGAGTTTGGGACAACCATGTGGCGAAAACGGGAACAGATACGGCGAAAATAGGAACAGACACGGTGAAAATGGGAACAGTCACTTAGCTTGTGTTGGGGATCATAATTATCTAATTTGATTCTTATCATATATCGTCTGGGGGATCTAAAAATAGGGTGGAATGCGATACATAGACTCTTCTCCTGAATTCCCATGTTCACCTCCAAGCGTAATAGTTGCCTGGTAGGCCCCAGTACATTTAGGTGACTCAGGTGAGTGATAGAAGATTGGGTAACTAAACCAGGTGGAAAGTCACTAACCTGAGGCTAACGAACGGTGTATCTGGTCCTTCTACAGAAGACCCTATGAGGGACTAGAAACACCACTTCGTAAAAGTAAAATAGTTGTGAAAACTCGCAAAAAGACACATAAAATGATTAAAGGCAGTATTAGTGTCCCTCTTTCGTCTCCTTTGGGACTCTGGGTACCCATGGAAACAACAATTTTTTTAGACTATCTAGAATCGATAAAAATCCGATTCTTCTGGATAATTACAAACTATAAGGATTTCCAAATCTAGGATATTTTTTGCAGGATCCTAATTAACTCCTGAGCTTAGATATTTTTGGTCAAAAATCGTGAATTTTCGATTTTCTGCTTCCTTGCAGATATTGTGACTTTTTTTTTGATATTTCTAGACCAGAATAAGGAAAAACCTCTCGACACAGAGAAAAATAGTTGATAATCAGATCGACCCTGTTGATCAAAATAGTTGATTAATTTGACAATTGATCAGTAAGTCGATCGAAATGTTGGTAATTTCTATCAACAGTTGATAGTTTGATCAACAAGTTGGTAAAAAAGTTGATTTTATCTACACAAAAGTTAATTTTCCGATTTTTTCGACTAATAGTTAATCAGTTTTAAATACATTTCTATCAACTGTTGATCACAAAATATCGAAATCAACTTAATGATCAAAATGTGTATAAAATTTATCAACTATTAACTATCAAATATAAAAACCAACTAAATAATCACCTGTTGATAGCAATTGAGCAATAGTAAATTCTTAAAGCGAATTGATAAAATTTTCAAAAACAATTGATTAGTTAACAGTTCCGTTTCTATTTGACAAAATCTGATGAGTAATAATATTATATTACACAAAAGTTGATTTTCAGATTTTTTTACCAACAGTTAATTAAATTTAAATACATTTCTATCAATCGTTGATCATTAAATATTGAAATCAACTTAATGATCAAAATGTGTATAAAATTTATCAACTATTAACTATCAAATATAAAAACCAACTAAATAATCACCTGTCGATAGCAATTGAATAATAGTAAATTCTTAAGAACCAAGACAGTTTTGAACAATTGATTATAGTTAAAAACTCCGTTTCTGTTTGACAAAAACTGATGAGTAACATATTATTAATATTATTGCTTTCTCCAAAAAATCCTAAAGGTTCTGTGATTTTGTAGTCAATTGCATTGAACATATCCACGATACTCAAGTTGGTCAAAAGATTCCACGTGCTCTCTCCAAAACATCACAAATTTTCTGGAATTTTGTTGTCAATTTTTTTGAATACTACCATGATACTCAAGTTAATCAGATGATTCCATCTAATTTCCACAACAACAGTTGATCAAAAAGTGATCAAAAATTAATCATTTGTTAATCGATCAACAGTTGATCAAAAGTTGATCAAAAGTTAATCGTTTGTTAATCGATCAACAGTTGATCAAAAGTTGATCAAAAGTTGATCATGTGTTAGTCGACCAAGTTGATCAAAATTTGATCAAAAGTTGATCAAAAGTTGATCAACTGTTGATCTGAGTAATACTGTAATTGTTTCGCAAAATCGTTTCATTGATTGGAGTGGTGAACCAAGCTTTGGCGCCAAGTGATGTTCCTGATTTAATTGACCAATTGCGAAATCTGTAAATATACTATATTTCATGATAACACGTCATTTTGTGTCGTATTTGCACTGTCAGTATATAAATTATTCACTCAAATTCTATCTCGCCTGAATTATAGCTGTTAACTGTAACAAAATTGATCAACTGTTGATCAAACATTGATCAACTGTTGATCAACTGTTGATATTGGGCCATATCTGTAAATATGCTATATTTCGTGTTTTTGTGTCGTATTTGCACTGTCAGTATATAAATTATTCATTCAAATTCTATTTTGCCTGAATTATAGCTGTTAACTTGAACAAAATTGATCAACTGTTGGTCAAACATTGATCAACTGTTTATCAACTGTTGATATTGGGCAATATCTGTAAATATGCTATATTTCGTGTTTTTGTGTCGTATTTGCACTGTCAGTATATAAATTGTTCATTCAAATTCTATCTCGCCTGAATTATAGCTGTTAACTGTAACAAAATTGATCAACTGTTGATCAAATTTTGATCAACTGTTGATCAAATGTTAATGACATTAAAAAATAAACAATTTTATCAAATATCAGATAACAAAGGAATCCATCGACTCATTAAATTCAGATTGGCTTCATATTAACAACATAGATTCGAATAGGCATAATAGGGAACGTCATAATCAAAAAGTGCTACATTAAATTTTCCTTTAAAGTTTAAGATAAAGCACTTTTAATTATTTCATTGTAAAAGTAGCTGAGCGGAATAAAATAACAATAATTACGCTATGCAACAAATTCACTATTGTTTTTCTGTCTCAGAGGTCTCACATGGTACGTTTGATAAGAGTTGAGTCCCCTGATTAAGAATCTGGTTTTAGTTTTGCTCTATCACGTCTCAATTTTTTTAATTACTACTTTTATATTTTTTCTGCTTTGCCTTAGATTATTTGTTACATCTCAGGTTCTGCTGAAGAGAACTTAAAAGGCGTAGGTTCGTTGGAAAGGTCATTAGTTGTGTTTCAATTTCCATTATTACACAAAATTTTGTAAAACCACTCCTCCCAGGGTGTAAAATTAGAGTTTCTCTAAAAATTACCACAAAAATAATGGTCTTAAAGTGAGGTTTTAAAAATTTGAATAAGATAAAATAAACAAAACAGGCGATAGGCAACACTTAGGACTACAAAACCGTTTTTGCCATTTTTTGATACTTGGGTGCCTATATATCTCCGATTCTGCTGAACAGAACTGTTTTGTGACTTTGATAGAGAATTTAATTAGCTACATTTTCGTCCATGTGCAACTTTTCGCTAAGATTGTTTTTTAACCTCGAAATTGAGGCTCAAGCGAAAATCTAGCACTTAACCAACTAAACAAAATCTTTACTATTTCACACATTTTGACTTTTTCTTTTTAAATTTAGAAATCTCAGGGTATTTTTTATCTTGTTTTTGACAACTCTAGAAGTTTAATCATTTTT
The DNA here is from genome assembly GCF_024763615.1 of Phlebotomus papatasi. NCBI lineage: Eukaryota > Metazoa > Arthropoda > Insecta > Diptera > Psychodidae > Phlebotomus > Phlebotomus papatasi. The sequence continues at coordinate 105,456,148 of NC_077223.1, forward strand.
ACCATTTTATAAAGTATATTTAGATATTACACAAGTTAATAACTCAAATAATATCTTTAATATCTATAGATTTCAGTTTTACTTCAAGCTTAAAACAAATTTTATTACAAAAATGACATATTAATTGCATAATTTTAAATATTTCTTATTTAATACATGTTTTATAATCAATAAACATCTATACTAGTTAATAATAGAAAACTGTGAATTAAAAGACGGTTAAGAGTCACTGCATGGTAGCATCACAAAAGACAGTGATAAGCTTAGATCAGCTTATAGAGGTGCGATTCCTTCATTTCAAATTTGGATTGTAGCAAACTCGAACAATATTTATACATAAATAATGCAAATTCCCATTAATAATTCTTAAACGTATATAACTTATTATCGTTATTAAAGAGGAAAACTTAATGAAAAATCCATAAAAGTGTCTGAAAATCTTTAAAGTCGATTATCTCGGAAACTATGAGAAATTGAGGCCTCAAACTTTACATCCATTTAGAGCCTCCTTCAGGCTTGATATGTGCAAAATTTCACTTGAAAATTAAGAAAATTGGATGAGAAATGCATAAAAGTGTCTGAAAATCTTTAAAGTCGATTATCTCGGAAACTATGATAGATAGAGGTCTCAAACTTTACATCCGTTTGGAGCCTCTTTCAGGCTTGATATGTGCAAAATTTCATTGGAAAATTAAGAAAATTGGACGAGAAATGCATAAAAGTGTCTGAAAATATTTTATCTCGGATTATCTCGGAAACTATGAGAGATAGGGGCCTCAAACTTTACATACATTTGGAGCCATTTGTAGTTCTAAGTGTTGCCTATCTCCTGGTGTTAATGATTTTTTTTTTAATATTTTGTTTATATTATTTTATTCAAATTTTTAAAACCTCACTTTAAGACCATTATTTTTGTGGTAATTTTTAGAGAAACTCTAATTTTACACCCTGGGAGGAGTGGTTTTACAAAGTTTTGTGTAATAATGGAAATTGAAACACAACTAATGACCTTTCCAACGAACCTACGCCTTTTAAGTTCTCTTCAGCAGAACCTGAGATGTAACAAATAATCTAAGGCAAAGCAGAAAAAATATAAAAGTAGTAATTAAAAAAATTGAGACGTGATAGAGCAAAACTAAAACCAGATTCTTAATCAGGGGACTCAACTCTTATCAAACGTACCATGTGAGACCTCTGAGACAGAAAAACAATAGTGAATTTGTTGCATAGCGTAATTATTGTTATTTTATTCCGCTCAGCTACTTTTACAATGAAATAATTAAAAGTGCTTTATCTTAAACTTTAAAGGAAAATTTAATGTAGCACTTTTTGAGTATGACGTTCCCTATTATGCCTATTCGAATCTATGTTGTTAATATGAAGCCAATCTGAATTTAATGAGTCGATGGATTCCTTTGTTATCTGATATTTGATAAAATTGTTTATTTTTTAATGTCATCAACATTTGATCAACAGTTGATCAAAATTTGATCAACAGTTGATCAATTTTGTTACAGTTAACAGCTATAATTCAGGCGAGATAGAATTTGAGTGAATAATTTATATACTGACAGTGCAAATACGACGCAAAAAGACTTGTTATCATGAAATATAGTATATTTACAGATATCTCGATTGGTCAATTTCGTCAGGAACATCATTTGGCGCCAAAGCTTGGTTCAGCACTCCAATCAATGGAACGATTAATGTAAAGTATTACAATATTACTCAGATGATGCGAAGATTGACAGTTGATCAAAAGTTGATCAAAAGTTGATCAATTTTTGATCGACTAACAGATGATCAACTTTGATCAACTTTTGATCAACTGTTGATCGACTAACAGTTGATCAATTTTTGATCAACTTTTGATCAACAGTTGATCTATTAAAAGTTGATCAACCTTTGATCAACTTTTAATCAACTGTTGATTAAAACGTGATCCTATGTAAAGTTGATCAAAAGTTGATAAAGGTCGATTGATCTGTTGATAATATCGGAAAAAATATCGAAAAACCAACAGTTGATAAAATCAATCAACTTTTGACCAACTTTACATAGGATTCGATATATTAACTTGGTGATTAATTTTATATGAAAAATCAACTTTTTGATCAACTCAATTATCAACTATTTTTCTCTGTGGAGGCCAATAAGTATGATAACTAACAATTACAGATTACATTAATTCGAAAAACATTTTTTTCTTAAATTTTCAAAAAACTTGTTCAAACTTTATGGGTACTCTCGTCCCCAAAAATCTAGAGGTCAAATGTAAGGTTATCCCGCCAATGCCGGCCATTTACTTTTTGACACCAACCTTGTAAGAAAATTCCAAGCGAAAGCGACATTTTTGCCAATATGGCCGATAATTTTGACATTTGACAGCGCGGGAGATTGTTTTCGGGGAAGTTTTTCCTGTTTTTCCAGATTTTGGCGAATTCGATGATTTCTGATTGTCCAGGAAGTGTTTTTTGGCTCTTGAGAAAGCTTAATGGGTCTGCAATAACATCGTGTTGTAAGAAATGTGTTTTAAAGTGTTGTTGTGTGAAATATTTTGAGGAATCTGTTGGCAAGCAGGAGCTGGGTGTCCTTTTTAGCACTTCCTGGACATCCCACAAGATACTGGTCAATAATTCTTCTGGTTTTAGTGATCAACCTTGTAAAGGAGTCATTTGACACGCAAAAATAATTCACAAAATTGATATTATTGGCTTTTGGAAAATTGAAGTTTGTCTCCTTTTCGTTCTTTTGGGGACGAGAGTTCCCATGAATTTTCCAATTTCCCAGGAGCGGAAAAAATTCTTTCTCTACAAAAGTATCATATTTGACCACTAAGACTTACAATAAAGTGAGTTTTACTGAAATTCGTTCGCTGAATATGTTGTGGTCCGGAAAGAATTAATGGAAATTTAACGTTTATTGAGGAACCATTCAAGTTTTACTTCCAAAACGAGTCGATCTTTCACTGTTCCTAATCGAGAATTGGGCTTTTTTTTAAATTAATGTTGAGTAAATATAATTATTGTTTAAAATCCAACTTAAAGTATTACGAAAACTGTACGTACACCTAAATTTTAGCTATACACCTAAATCGATATAAACTTCTTTTCATATTCTCAAGAACTTTCTAATAAACTTCCAGGGGATTTATTTTACAAACTTTTAAATGGCATTGAAACACATTAAAATGTGGATATTTTGCCTTTTGAAACTTTTATTATCAATACATAGATGCACTTTGGGACATCGTACTGCAAAAGTAATTAACATTATTCTCTCACGATCAATGCAATCCACTTGCTGTTGTAAATTGTATGATGATCATCTCCATCTTTGGGGATATAGATCTTCGATTCAATCAAATATCTTGCTTCAGGTGTATACGATGGCAAACTATCGTGACCAAAATGGAATCCTTTAATACCAAAAGGTCCCTTCTTTATTGGGCACTTGAGTGGAAGATTGCCAAAACTACTCATATCCTTGAGGAAGAGATCAAGTAAAGGAGCCATCGTGCTGTTCTTTTCGTAATTGCAAAAATCAATATCTTCAGCTTTCAAAAGTGGCTTGAACTCTCCAGGTTTTTCCGTTTCTGTTTTCACCTCGATGTCCACAAGAATTCCTCTTTCTATGTCCTGCAGAACTTCCCCTGTCACATCAACAAGAGATTGCCCATTTTCTGCCCTGATAACAGCATTAGCAGTTACTACTGCTTGATCCGTTACGATTTCAGATTTTTCCACAGTAACTTTCAATTTTTTCTATAGTTTAACAAATTTTTTTTTAATTAAGTAAATGCAATTTGTTTCTCTTACGAAAACTGACCTCATCATCCGCTCTGGAGATCCCTAAAGCTAGCACAGAGATAACAAAAATTATTTTCCACATTTTTCCAAACACTCTTGAAAAGATACACTACAACTGTTGGATTTTGCCAAAAAGCTTGTGGATTTATATAGGGAAATTTGGGAAATTTTCATTGTACAGTATCATATACAAAGATCTCTTAATTTATTAACAATTGCTCTCCAATTGCTTCCGTTTTTCTGCCCAATTTGCTGTCAAAAATGAACATTTATGACATAATAAACGATTTTCTTTAATAAAAAACATATGATGGGATTTAAATGATTATGTTTCCAATATCCGAAGCTTTTTAAAATGCTTCGTGTAAAGGTTCCTTAAAATTAATCACATCCTAAATATTCTTAAATTTATTATATTTTCAATAACGTGATTTTTTTAAGAAAAAGTCCATCTGTCAGTTTAAGAAGTCGTTAAAGAACTGTTAATCGATTTTTCTTTATCGGAAATAGATCTCTGGTGTAACTTTTGCGCAGGGATTTCGGAAATAGTTTTCAAGCATTTACTCACCCAAAATCTTTGGCATTGAAAATTTATGAATTTGCGAGTTATACAAAAAAATGTTGCCTAAGTTTGTACATTTTTAAGTTCTAAGATTAAAGGTTAAACAAAACGTTTTGAGCAATTTTGGTATCGATTATATACCTTACGTTTCTTCCTTTTTTATTCATTGTATTTTTACTTTGAAAATTTCAAAACTTTTTAAGCAAAGTGTAACCAAAATTGTTCAAAACGTTTTGTAGACCTGATAAAGAGGGCATTGTATTCCCAAAACGTTGTAGCGAATAAAAATTTAACGAAGCTAAAAAAGGTCTGAATGCTTTTCACTAGATATTGCACTTTACCAGACCGTAAATAGGCTTACCGGGCATACCAAATTCCATTTTATTGACCATTTTTATCAAAATACTGCTCAATATGTTGTAGGCTTATTCTTATTTTATTGTGATAGTAAAATAAGCAGATTTGCGCCATATTAACCCATTCCTTACCATGGTATTATACATCATACGCAAATTGAGTGATTTTAGATGATTTATTTGTGGGCAACTTTTAACAGAATTGCTGTCGGGAATGGATTTTAAGTTACATTAGTCCTTCAATTACTTGGAAAAAATAGGCCGACAGAGATGGGAATACATTTTGTTGTTCGTTTCTCGCTTCGCTTGAACTCATGCAAAAATTTTACTCAAAATGGCGGACGAAAAATTCGATATTCCGTCAAATTTGTTAAAATTGGTCCTCATCCTCTTTCCTGATTTTAATTCTGGTTGCCAATTTGTTTTATTGGATAGTTACTCTATCTAAAGCAATAGACTTTGTAATGAAATAATGCACAGAATTTAAATTCAGTGCCCGTTAAGACGTGTGTTTGACAGGGGCTCCCCGCGCCCCCATAATAGGTAAAAAAATTTTCTTTTCAAAAAATTCATCTATTAATCCGTACGAAACTAATACCATAATATGAACATTCTATTTCTAACTCAAGTATTTCTGGTACATTGACTGAATGGGTTAATTATTATGAATCTAATCACATAAATAGGGTCATCCCTCTTACAAATGTGATATTCAAATGAAAGAAAAAGAAACAATGATTAAAGAAGAAAAGAAACATAATCAGACACATTAATTGAAAATAAAAATGCGAAAAATGCTCAATTCTCGATTAAAAACTGAAAAAATTGTCTTTTTTTGAAAGTTAATAAAAGATGTAGACTTTTTTAATGAATTCCTTTTGATAAATAAATGAATTTTACATGGTATTTGAGAATTTTCGAAAAGTATATTTAACATTTATAGAATGTAGAAAATTCTGTCTCACAATTATTGTCAACTATTTTATTTTTTAAACAAATTTAGAATTCTTTTAAATATAGAAATAATTTGAAACAGAATAAAATTACGACTGTTTCTATTTTCGCCGCATCTGTTCCAGTTTTCGCCGTGTCTTTTCCAATTTTCGACACAATTGTTTCTAATTCGCCTTATTCAAATTGTTTAGCAGCGCCATTTTTAGGACATTTTAAAAATTGTAGTGGGAACAAAACAGCCGAGTGCAACAAATTCTGTTCCAAATTTCAGGAACAAATTTGTATAAAACGAAATTAACTCAAATTTGTAGACATCCTACTGTATCAAAACGGTTCCAAAAGAAGGCTCTAACAAAATTGTAACTATATTTCGTAACAAAACTGTAAAGAAAACCTTTTGGAACAAACAAATATCTTCTCTAGGTACAAGTACAAATATCTTCTCTAGGTTTTTCCCAGTTTTCACGCAATGGAAAATTTTTTTCATCTCTGAACTATTATATTTGATCATAAAGCATTAGGAAAAACTCAATTTTACATGAATTCATCTGCTGAATAAAAGTATGACGCGAAAGAGTTAAGTAAGGCACTATAGAACCAAAAATCTTTTTATTTGCTTATAAGGCTCTTGGTTCCATCAGTGAGATTATTATAAATAAAGTGGCGCATTCTTAAGGATCTTAAGAGCTTCTATAGGAATTTCAACAGAAAATTTTCACTTTAATTTTTTTAAAGGCGCACTAAAAGACTTTTTTAATACTCGGTTCTATAAGGCAACTATTTTGCTTCTTGGGTAATCTTTGGGCTCATTGGAAAGGTCTTGGAATTCCTGGCAAGCCTAGACCGATTTCAAATGATAATGAAGGCTATGAATCGATAAATTAATTTTTTGTCCGAAAAACAATTTTATTGCCCCTAAGCCATTTTGGACGATCTTTTGAGTGATCTATAAATCTGTTGAGAACCAATAAACGCTAAATAATGCAAAGGTACTTTTGAGCAGGAATAGCAACTAAGTCACGAGCAAGGTCACGAGTTCGAGCACTTCGCACAACCTAGGACGTCTAGAACGCTTTGCCTTTGCCATCCCTTTTTGTGTATTTTTTTTATTTTTTTTAAGTTTCAACTATTTTTTTTTAATTTCCTTTTGAAAATAAAAAAAATCATTTTTTTCTAAATTATTGGGAATCAGGGCAGGAAAACAAAAGATCCGAAAAAGGCCCTAATGTCCAACGCACAATAACTTTTATTATGTAAACATGTTTTTGACATTTCCGTGAGAGTGAGTGAGATCTAGATCTAGTTATCTCGCTCACTCTCATAGGCAATTTTGAAAACATGTTTACAAACAAAAGTTATTGTGCGCTGAGCATAAAAGCCCTAAAATTACTTGAGGAAGAAAAAGAATAATGCAAAAATATTAGGCTTTAAATTTATTATTTTATTTTTTAATAATAATAATTTCCTCTACAACTCGTAAGTGGCTGTTTCACATTTGATAGCATTGTAGATGAAAGTGTTGTTGATGGGTCGGAATTGCCTGGTGATTATCTTAATGATTTCCTGGGCAACGCATCCGCCCATGAAGGAGGAAACCGAATGAATTTCAGCTCCTCCATAGCGACAGAGTTCATGGGCCAGTTCGTCGCTCAAACTGGAACTGATGCTGGCTTCTGCAAAGAGTTTTCCTGAGAGATTTTTGAGGCGTGCTGTGTCAGTCTCAACTTCCACTGGGAGACATCCGTGTTCACTGTGGAAGCGTTCCATAGCTCTCAAGGCCACATAGTGCTCAATGAGCGTTCCTGGGACTTCTAGGCAATCCCCAAAGGCTGGACATTTGTAGGATTTGTCATATTCATCGGCAATTTTTGTGCCTCGAATCACAGCAATGTTGGCAGCTTCACGGCAGAACTGCCGGACATCCTTCTCCGTGATCACATCACAGGGAAGATTGACTTCTTTGAGCAGATGCTGGACCCTTCGATAGATGGCATCTGCATCGGCAAGAGCCTGATTCCTGTAGACATTCTGCAGAGCTATGTAGAAGGCTGTCTCGGCTGTCATGTCCGGAAGGATTCCCGGAAGGGGAAGCCAACCTTTTCCTTCATTGGCTTCGAAATCTTTTAGAGCCCGGACAAGAATCCAGAAGGGTTTACTCTCCTTTTTCAGATTGAGACACTGAGGATCTTCCAGGAGCTTCCGGACACTCCCGGAAGCTCTTCCGCCACTAAAGCTAGAATTCACAGCTTTAATGGCTTCCTCGTAGTTCTCTTCATCTTTTTCCATCCCTCCCCTGATCAACTCTCTCAACTCGGATTTTTCTTTGTAATTTTTGGGAATAGAATGGGGTTTATCCTTGGCCCAGTCTTTCAGGAATTTGTATAGGACAATCAACCAGGGAATTTTTGGGGACAAAGGGACACTTTCAAAGTGCTCAATGAGGGCAGGGAAAGGCTCTTCGAGACGCAAATCCGTTTGGCGATTGTCCGGATGGGACTCAACGATACAATGCTCCCGGACTTGAAGCCTAGCGCTGGCGATAAAGCCCACAGATCGACAGACAAGGAAGGGAATATTGAGATCCCAGAGCTTGTTGGACAGAATCACAATTGTCTTTTCAGACAGCGCTGTTCCAACCACAAGATCAAAGTTCTTGAAGAATTCTGGATTATTCACCAACAGGGAGTCTACATTCTCATCAACATAGTCCCCATTGACGTCCGGATTGAGCTCTTGGAGCAAATGGGAACAGCACTGGGCTCGGGATTGACCGACTGATGAGGGTTCCAGGAAGAAATTGGATCCAACATCTTCCTCAGTAACCACTCGCCCGTCTACAATTGTGAACCCACCAATTCCTGGTAGAACTATCCCCTTGAGGATCTCAGTGCCTAAACAAGTGGCATTTATAAGGCACACTTGAGCTGATTCCAGAGCCTGCTGGCCATGTTCACCCCACAATCTGCAAAAAAAATGCCCAGGAATTCATGCCATTTTCCGAGGGCTACTTTTTCCCCACTCACCTTATCTGTCGGTCGTATTTTTTGCTCTTGTCAGACACTTCAGGAGACTTCGGAGCCGGAGACGACATTATCACTCTTTCCGGATGGCTTTTGAGCACAAAAAATTGCGAAAGAAAACTTCCTGGGAATCAAAACAAAAAACACCGGCAAATTGTCAGAAACAAGTCTGAGAATTCTCCGTGGCGCTGGCATCAAACTCCCGGAAAAGCGTCTTTCTTCCCAATAAATTTAGTAAAAAAAACCCGTGAAAAGTGATGAATCAAACCCAGGGAAGAGAAGATTTTAATCCAGAAGAGTTGGCGGAACTCCTGATAGTGTACTACAAGCGGCTTTTCCCTTACAAACAGTTTTATCAGTGGCTTTCCTATGATGGTAAAAAGTGAGGTTATTTGGTTTTGGCGCGCTTTTTTCCTGGATTGGTTTTTGTTGGTTTCAGAGGAAAAACTCTTCCAGCACCGTGAGTTTTGCTTCACGTACGATGGAGAGGTGTTCCAGAGGTACCTGACTTTTGATGACCAGGAACATCTGGCTAAGGAGATGTCGGCAAAAGTACCATCGAAGATTGACATTGGTCCCATCATGAATGTCAGGTAATTCTGGGGTTTCAGGGGCGCAAATGAAGAGATGTTCAGGGATTTTTTTCTTAGTGTAGGCCTAATAAATTTGGGATAGCGCAAAACTTGCAATTCCTGCAGAGAGAGTTGATTTTTGATATTGATATGACGGATTACGATGACATCCGGACATGCTGTTCAGGAGCTGCAATTTGTCAGAAGTGTTGGAAATTCATGGGAGTTGCCTGTGAGATTCTCAATGTGGCACTTAAAGAGGATTTTGGGTTTGAGAATCTTCTGTGGGTGTTTAGTGGAAGAAGAGGAATTCACTGCTGGATCAGCGATCCCATTGCCAGGAATCTCGATGTCAAGGGACGAGGGGCTGTCTCGCAGTATCTCAATCTTGTGGGGAGGAATGAGGCTAATGATCGCTATGACAGAGATTGCGACTATCTCCACGTTCGTGTCCAGAGAGCTCTGGTGACTATTGATTCAGTTTTTGAGGAGATCTGCCTCCAGGATCAGGATCTCTTCAGCAATCCTGAGAACATTCAGAAACTTCTATTGGCTCGCATTCATGACGATGGGATTCGCAGTGAACTGAAAACGAGACTTTTGGGACTGGCCAGGAACTCCAAGATCATTTGGGAAACATTCGTTGGGTTCATTAACACGGTCAAAGGGAAGCATCCAAGGCTGAAATACATTGTGGAGGATGTGAAAATATCCCTGATTTATCCACGACTGGACATCAATGTCAGTAAGGGAGTTAATCACTTGCTAAAAGCTCCTTTTTGCGTCCATCCCAAAACCGGGAAGATCTGTGTACCATTTACGCCAGGAATGACTGGGAATTTCGATCCCACATCTGTCCCGACTGTCAAGTAAGTTTACCTTTGAACTTGTTTGAAGAATGGTTAAGGATTTGGGCTTCCTTTCAGGCATTTGTGTGAGGAAATCAATGCTTATGATGTGAAAAAAGCAGAAAATGCAGAGAAATTCGACACAGGAGTCTCAAATATCCAGGTAATGGAAATTTTGGTAGGTATTCAGTGAGATTCTATTATTTCCAGGGACTTTTAATTCACAGGATTACAAGAAAACCTCCCTGCACAAAGCTGTTCACATCTTTGAGGAATTTATCCGGAAGTGCGGGAAGACTGCTGAGAAGAAGAAGGAGACAATGGATGTGGACATTTTTTAAATAAAATTCAAAGAAAAATTCAGAAATAACTTGTTTCTCTTGACCAATTCTCTCCGTGACTGTGTGACTCAATAAAACTCTCGATTTTTCTGCAACAGCAAGAAGCCCAGGAAATGCTAAGAAGCCCTCCAGGGGCACCTGAATTTGAGAAAATAAAGAAAAAAACACCCAGCAAGTTCCTCAGTTGCTTCTGAGCTCTCCTATTGAAGAGCAGGGAAAGTTTTGTGGTCAGATGGAGAAGTATTTTGTACTGTTCCTGGTATTCTTGAACCTGGGAGTTAGGGCAGCAGATTTCCGGGAGTTTCGTGTGTTTGAAGTGTCGGATGTTTGTGAGATTTCAACAGGAGTGAGAATTTATGTGGACTTTGGGCATTCTGGGCAACTGAGAAACAGTGGAGTGGAATCTAACAATCTCTGCTTCTTCACCCTCGTGACATGTCCCAGTTGTTCAATTCGTTTGTCCTGGGCTCCTGAAGATCCCAATCGGTGTGAGAAGTTCCTCATCGTCGAGCCACCTTACAATGTGGTCAGGGAAAAATATATATGTGATCCCCAGAGGGAATATGTGTCGAAAACCAGAGCCTTGTCTCTGCAAATCCCTGCTGAATCCACCAATGCCACATTTACCTTCTTCTACGAGAGCCTGAGTAAGCTTCTCTTAATTCCTGGGCAAGGAAGGTTCGCTAATGGCCACTACTTTTGGCCCTTTTGACTTTCCAGGAAATATAGTGGAAATTTCTGAGTCTTCCGGAGAGTCAACTCGAACAATTCAATCCCCATTCTTCCCAGCAGTATACTCCAGGGACTTTATTGTTGACTACAATATTTCCTGCCTCCGAAGTGATTGCAGGATCAGAATAATCTTCACGGATTTCCAATTGGCGCTCATCTCAACCGTAGAGTTCTTCGATGTGAATCAGGAGCGCTTCCAAATCTACTCTGGGGCATTCTTTCGGCCTCCAGTCATCTTCAGTCCCAATTCCTCGATTAGGATCCGTTTTAGTGCCAACGGTGGCAGTGATTTGGGCTTCAGGGCTAATGTGACATTCTTTCCAGTCTCTGAAGCTACTAATCCCATGCTGAATCCCAACATCAGTAACTATCACCAATTTCCCGCCATTTCTCTAACACTGAGAGAAATACGGGTGTGAAATGTGCACAAATCGGGGGTTATTTTTCACACCAAATTCTAACTTCGAATCAACCAAACCTCTCCAGTAGTAAATTTGGTAATAGGAAGGGGTTAACTCTTTCCGGACCACAAGATATCCAGTGAACGAATTTCAGTAAAACTCACTTTATTGTAAGTCTTAGTGGTCAAATATGATACTTTTGTAGAGAAAAAATTTTCTCCGCCTCTGGGAAATTGGAAAACTCATGGGTACTCTCGTCCCCAAAAGAACGAAAAGGAGACAGACTTCAATTTTCCAAAAGCCAATAATATCAATTTTGTGAATTATTTTTGCGTGTCAAATGACACCCCAAGCAGCATTTATCGCTATAAACAAGTAGAGATGTCTGATATCTATACAATAATTATGGCGAAGACTTTACATATTTCTTCTAAATAACCGCATAAAAGAGGTCCATATTTGAATGAATGGGGAATTTTTACATCCAAAATATAACAATTATTTATTTAAGATATAATCACGTCATCGTGTAACGGTAAAAAGTATCAATTATAACTGAATAAAATATAATCACTATATACAATATCAATTTTATAACTACTGATCGTAGACTTTTCATTTCTTTTCCATTTTCATTTAAGACTTGCTTAAATATTTTCCTCAAATGAGTAATTAGTTACCCTCAACGATTCAGTCAGATTTCCTGTGACTCGTGCACTTTTATTGCGTATGAAGATTTAATGCAACGACTGTTTTGCGTTATAGGACACAATATTAGTGAACAAAATTTCCTTCCCGATCTGAAATTCTCAAGGGAAAGTTGTGAAATTAAAGAAAATAAAATTAAGTAAATTTATTGCTTTTCCCATTGTATCGTAGAAAAAACCTATGGATTTCAGGTTTTTGTTGCGTGTATTGATAGAATACATCACTTTAAACAAAATTGTGAACAAATATCAGCACTCACAAATGTTTTTTGCATAATTTCTTCATTAAATTGGGTTTTGTGTCACCAATTTTCTATAATTATCCACGCCATGATTTTCTTTTTGTCTCCATAAAATAAAACCAAGATATTATAACTCGAATAAATAAGAAATATAGAAGAAAACACGTTTTTACATATTTTTGTGATTATATTCTTATTATGTCGTACATTATGTATACATTGCAGATTTCTTTTATCAAAAATAGAACTTCACAATAAACAATGTGAAACACTGAAATGATATGCATTTTCTGGCCTTTTTCTGCACTCTGCACACTCCTTCTGCAATTTAATTTCACGACAGAAGATCAGGAAGTTGTTGTAATGCTTGTTTTTCGCTACACAGCAATTAAGGAAACAAAATATTAGCTCTCACGAATAAAGTAATAATTCACTATTTTTCTATCAATTGTCCTTACTTTGTCAAATTTGACCTCTTCTATGTGTGTACTCGACTTTACTGTACACGCTGGTGCACTTCAAGACTTTAGCTTATAATAAGCATCACTTTTTTCACAAGTTTTCACTCAGAAATAAATATCTGCTTGATAAACAAAGCAGAATTTGACAATCTGGCTGCGTCATACAAAAAGAACACAAGTTGTATATAACTTGTGTCTTTTATGGAACAAATGTAACTAAAATATATCAGAACATAATGTTCATACAATTTCACGACATTATATGAACATAAAAACAAGATTATGTAAGATAAATATGTTTTCGATATTTCCGACATAGATTTACACATTTTCACTCAAATATAGATCATATTATGACTTGTTTATGGATATAAAAATATTTAGTCGTCATTTTAAAGAAAAATACCAATATATTAACTGGAATTTATCAAATAAAATGTATTATTCTTATTAAAAGAAAATAAGTGATATTTTCTAGGTATTTTTCAGTTAAGTTATTTTTCTGGTAACGCATATAATTTTTAGATAATATAGGGTAAAGTGTATAATTTGGAATTAGTGTTACAAGTTGGACAATTCGCAGGTATAAGTTGGACATGGCGTTTTTCTTGATAAATACAGTACAAAATTTGTTTTGAAGCACAAGGAACCAAATTATAAAACTAAAACATTAAAAATATACAAATAAAAATGAAGTACTAAATTTATGAAGACAAAAAGCCCTGTCCAAATTGTACCATTGTCCAACTTGTACCACTGTCCAACTTGTACCACTTTACCCTACTTCCATCATGTTCATACATTATATTTTTTAGAAATAGATCGACTACGTTTAAAATATGTTGGTTACATTTGAGACATACATTATTTGGATATCAAATGCCCCTTCCTTTACAAGGTTGATCACTAAAACAAGAAGAATTATTGACCAGTATCTTCTAAGATGTCCAGGAAGTGGTCAAGAAGACACCCAGCTCCTGCTTGCCAACAGATTCCTCAAAATATTTCACACAATAACACTTTAAAACACGTTTCTCTCAACACGATGTTATTGTAGACACATTAAGCTTTCTCAAGAGCCAAAAAAAAACACTTCCTGGACAATCAGAATTCACGAAAATCAGGAAGAATAGGAAAAACTTCCCTGAAAGCAATCTCCCTCGATTCCAAATGTCAAAATTATCGGCCATATTGGCAAAAATGTCGCTCCCGCTTGGAATTTTGTTACAAGGTTGATGTCAAAAAGCAAATGGCGGGCATCGGCGGGATAACCTTACATTTGACCTCTAGATTTTTGGGGACGAAAGTACCCATAAAGTTTGAACAAGTTTTTTTTGAAAATTTAAGAAAAAAATATTTTTCGAATTTATGTAATCTGTAATTGTTAGTTATCATACTTATTGACCCCGAGAGGTTTTTCCTTATTCTGGTCTAGAAATATAAAAAAAAGTCACAATATCTGCAAGGAAGCAGAAAATCGAAAATTCACGATTTTTGACCAAGAATATCTTAGCTCAGGAGTTAATTGGGATCCTGCAAAAAATATCCTATATTTGACATCCTTATAGTTTGTAATCATCCGCAAGAATGGGATTTTTATCGATTCTAAATAGTCCAAAAAAATTCTTTTTTCCATGGGTACCCAGAGTCCCAAAGGAGACGAAAGAAAGCAAAGTTGGTGTAGGTTTCACTTTTTTCATCCCTTTTTGGTGTGAATCTAAACCCCGATTGCCATGGTGCATATTCAACCCCTCTTTCTAACCGCGGCTCCCAGATCCATTTCCCTGAGCGCAGGATTTTATCTTAAGAATCTTGCCTTCAGATTGCGGAGGAAGTGTTTCCAGTCTCGGAGGAGCGATTTCCATGATGAATATGGTCTCTGAGGAGGAGAACAGGATACTCTACGACTGCATCTGGATTGTTAGGCCTTCTTCGAGGTACTTCCATCAGCAGGATCAACTTCTCTTGCGCGTAGATTCATTTAGCAAGATGGGTGAGTAATGGGATTAGCGTTGTTTACGACTGGAAATAGCATTCACGTGTTGTCGCAGGTGATTCATCCGAGTTGACTGTCCATAGAGGAATGACGTCAACTCATCCGGAAGTTCTTAAAATAGTGGGATCAGAAGCTAATTCCACAGGTCAGGAGTGCCTAATGAAAAGCTTCTTAGCTTAAAGTCACATTTTCCCCTTTGCCCCTTTTTTCTTCATAGAGATTGGTGAGAATCTCATTGGTTCCATCTCAAGTGGCTTCTACGTTCACCTTAGAGGATTTTTCAGGCAAGATTCCCGGCTTGTGATTGTGTATGCAGCTTTTGGGATCAGGGATTGCTACATTGGAACAGGATTCATGTGCAAAAATCGCCGTTGCATCGCCATTGAGCTTCGTTGCGATGGATTCGATCACTGTGGGGACTCTAGCGATGAAACCCAGTTCTGCCTGGCTGAGAATGGAAGTGACTGGAACACCCATGCCAACTATTTCTTCCCCAAAGCTGACACCTATGACGATGAGAATTTCCGGAATTTCCGCACTGTATCGATCCTTTTGATGATCTGCAGCTTCGGATTTGTGATCTTGATCATCTTCTTCCTGTTCTACCGCGTAAATTCACGACGAGCTAGGCATCAGAGGAACCTCCAGAACCACCTCCAGACGATCAGTGATCTTCTGGGTAGGTGGATGCGAAGAGGATATTTTAAACAATATTCAGAATTTCCCGCCAAATGAATCAATTCAAGTCGATTTTCTTCCAGATCAGAACACTATTCCCGTCCAGGAGGTCATTGTGGATGAACCACCACCAAACTACGAAGCTCCGCCTGAGTATGAAGATGTCATCAAGGTGGGAATGGAGTATGAAATTCGCAGGAGCAAGAGAAGGAGCCGGGGACATTCAAAAAGAAGACGTTCTGAGAGTCGCAAGCTCTCAATTCAGCGCAATCCTGCGCATCTAGATGTCGAGGAGGAGATTATTTCTATCGTGACAACTTCTGGGGAAGCCTCAGGAATCTCCCAGTGTGCTAATCTGGGTGATAGAATGGATTGCGTAGGTAAAAGCAGGTACATTTATTTCCCAAACTGCCTAAAGGACCCTTAGTAAATTCCTGATTATTCCCAGAATGGAAGCTCTCGAGACTCCAGAAGCGAGTTCGGAAGCAGAGGAGACAAAGGATGGCAAGACCATCAGTTGTCCTACATTAAACCATGAGGAGATCCTCCTTCTTCGCTCCAAATCCGAAGATTTTCAATAGAAATACCCATTCTATATTTTTTTTTAGGACATAAGGGGAGAATGAGGCAGAATCACTCAGCAAATTAATTTTTTCCACTGATTTGTAAAGCATTGTAAGGAAGATGGTTATTATGAATAAATAGAGATTTGCTCAATATTCCTTTTAAGCAACACATAATCACTGTCTAATTTTACCCCTGACTAATTCTGCCTCCGTTTCCCCTATTTAAAAAAAATTGCAATTAATATTAATTATTTCTTAGTAAATTGTATTGGTTTATTTAAAATAAAAATCTTTAATCGTTATTGAGCCTAGTTTTCTCTTATATCAGGAAAAGTTTACAGGTTACCCTAGATTTTGAGGTTATAAAGATTAAACTGAACGAAAAAAACTACTCAAAGAGGTTTCAATTTAATTTAGTATTAAAAATTTGCAAAATCTTCGTAAGGAATTTAAA
This sequence comes from Phlebotomus papatasi, assembly GCF_024763615.1. NCBI lineage: Eukaryota > Metazoa > Arthropoda > Insecta > Diptera > Psychodidae > Phlebotomus > Phlebotomus papatasi. Next base: position 105,472,847 of record NC_077223.1, read on the forward strand.
ATAAATAATCAAGAATTAAATCAAATGCTCTGGATTTATTTTTTTAAATAAGTTTTTGAGGTTATAACTTGAAGCGTTTAAAATTTAAAGGATTTTTTAAATTAATTTTATTTTATATAGTGTAGATAGAAAGAGAGAAAGGTATTGTACTTTTTCATTTGTAATTTTCTTTTCAATTTTAGATATTCTTGGAATGTGCAAAATTTTTAAGGTTAGAATTAAGATAACCTAAAATTTCGGAACTAAATTTAGACAAAAAAGAGAATGAGCGCACTCTGGGTAACAAGTGGTAAAACATCTGCGCTTATAATGGTGTATTCTCAGTTTAGCTATTTAACCCTTAGCCTTTTGAGGGCCAGTAGGTTACCGGTAATCTGTAGAAAAAATTATAGATTATCAACTCGTCCTTAAAGAGTTTTTTTTAAAACTATTTAACCCTTAAGGACGATTGGGTCACCGGTGACCCAAAAATGAATTTTTTTCTACGATCTTCTAAAGTTATGCTTTGCTCTAGAAAGTCAGAAAAATTGATTTTTTCTGACCTCCAATTTTTGACCTTTATGTCCTTAACCCTTTAACGACGACACACTTTTTACGGACTGAAAATCAACAATAATAATTAAACTGAAAAACATAATCATAGTCAAACAAAGTCTTAGATATAACCTTGGAAAGTCCAATAGAGTCTGATTCTGTGTATTTTGTGCTTCTATGAACGATAAGGACGAAAATAGCCCAAAAATTTAAGTAATTGTTTTGACAATACCAATAAATAGGGGAAAGTGGTCTACCTTTGACTGCTTCAATTTTTCTCTTATTTCTCAAAGCAAAAATTCTATTTTGTGAACTATAGTTAATACTATTAACTATTTTCTATTAATTTTGATGAATTAAATGGAATTTTACCTTTGTGAAATAAGAGAAATATTGAAGCACTCAAAGGCTGCCACATTCAAAGGTTGACCACTTTCCCCTAATATTTTTCACATTAATGAAAAATATTACGTATGAGTAATATAGTTTTTATTGCCAAAAAGATTTTGCTTAAAAAAAAGGGTGGCAAAGCGTCCCAGGCTTTGCGAAATGCTCGAATTCATGACTTAGATGCAATACCTCAAAAGTACTTTCGCATCATTTACCGTTTACTGGTACTAAACTTATTTGAATCGATTCATAAATCACTCAATAGATTCCACAAAATAGTTTAAAGAGTAATAAAAATTGTATTCGAACAAAAATTACTTATTGATAAATAACCGGTTCACTACCAGTTCACAACCGATTTGAACGGATTTATAAATCATTCAAAATATTTCCCAAAATACACCTCAAGAGTAATTTAATTGAATTTCTTATAAAAATTATTTATCAGTTCTGAAACGGTTCATTACAGATTCAAAACCGATTGAAACCGGTTCAGTTTTGTCGGAAATTCCAAGACCTTTCCAACAATCCCAAAACGACACCATTCGCTTGTTAAATGCGCTCTCTAGTGTCTTTTTAATTTTTGGCCTTGAAAAACCGTTATTAGGAATGATTCAACTGTACTTTCGTCTAAGGACGAAATGTCCGCCTGGGTAATTTCTAAAACATATCCAATAATAGAGAAAAATTGCACGACGCGTTTTCGAGTAATCTGAAAAAAACATGGTTTTGCAGGGGAGGGGAGGGGTGGGGGGAAAAGGCTATAACATTTGTGGTAAGTATTTTGGTAAAAACGGTAAGTAAAATATTCATTTGGTAAGTAAAATAGCAAAATTGGTAAGTAAAAAAAATCAATTTTGGTAAGTAAAAGATTGAGTTTGGTAAGTAAAATGTTGTGAATGGTAAGTAAAATTGAAAGTTTGGTAAGTATAATATCAAAACTGGTAAGTAAAAATTCAAAATTGGTAAGTGAAAAAAAGGAATTTGGTAAGTAAAAAAATCAAAACTGATAAGTAAAACATCAAAATTGGTAAGTAAAAATTCAAAATAGGTAAGTAAAATAATCAAAAATGGTAAGTAAAAAAAATCGAATTTGGTAAGTAAAAAAATCTAAAATGGTAAGTAAAAAAATCTAAAATGGTAAGTAAAAAAATCTAATATGGTAAGTATAAAATCGGAATTGGTAAGTAAATGAATCAAAATGGCAAGTAAAAAAATCTAAAATGGTAAGTTAAAAAATCTAAAATGGTAAGTAAAAAAATCACAATTTTACTTAACATTTTACCAAAATACTTACCATTCTGCTGCAGCCGGGGGAAAATGAGGGTCATGTTAACGATCGATATTAACGACGATCGGTTGACTTATGGGGGGGGGTCCCCCGAAGGTCCCAAGTCGCTATCTCTAACCGTTTGGCCTCTAGAGCTAGTGACAGCTGAACAGACAGACGGACAAACAGCGTGACGCCAAAAACCTCGGAACTTCAGATTTCCAAAATTCTACCAAAATACGATTCATTGAGGGGTAAGGAGTCGAAATTCGAAATATATATATAACTCAAAATCGAGGGATTATATTGCTCTCTCCGTGGAGTTCGAGCAGTAATAGGAAGTATAAAAAATAAATAAAATCAATTATGAATTTTAGAATTTAAAAATTCGCCATCTTTGAGCTTAAATATTTACTACATAGCAAATACGTAAAATTGCAAAAAATATTCTAGATTTCTTCAACCTTCAACTTTACAATTATGTACAGACATAAGAAAAAAAATAAATTTAGGTTGTCAGGAAAATTTCTTTTCTTTATGGGACACCGGTGTCCCAATCGTCCGTAAAGGGTTAAAGGGTTAAGGAGCCAAAATTTTTTTTCTAAGTTTTATCGGATTTTTATCCTAAAATAAAACCACTGCGACTTTAATTACTCCTGTTCCAACATCTCCATCGTTCCTTATTCATTCTTTACTTGATCTTCATTTTAAACATTTATGCTATCTACTTGTTTTCATATTATCTATGACCACACGCACAATTAAATGGATTGTTTCTATCCCAAGGTGTTTTATTTAGTATCTGTTTGTTCACGTGCTTTCCTAGTTGGAATTTCGTTCAATCCACTCTCCAATTGAGATTAGAATTCCAGAGTGAGAAAAGCTCCCGCAGTATTTTTCTCTGCGTAGCATTCAATGGATGTGTGTCCAGTTTGTGAGATTTATCAGGAGAAACAATGATTTTTCCACTCAATCAACCAGCCAGAAGCCATGATCATGCCTGAACAGATTCCAGGCACTCCGTCTTATCACCAAATTTGATAGTGTCTCGAGATAAAATACTCTTTTTCTGGCCTTATAAAAGAGATTCGCGATGTATTGTTCGCAGTTTTGAGTGCGAAAAGTGTTTGTGAGATGATCTTGAGAATTATTGCAGTCTTTCTGGGAGTTTTCCAGCTCGCAGCTAGTCGTGAGTGATTGTTCTAATTAATTAAACTGAACCGTGAGAAGTTATTTACACAAATATTTTTTAATCTCGGTAGAATGTTCTGTGAACATTAGGAATGATATTCCGGTGAGGGATCCTGTGTACTTGACTCAGCAGGGACAACTTTGGGCTCCAAATGGGGCAGCACTAACCTGGAATTCTGGGCAACCTTCCTTTGTGTCCTGCACAGGAAGTGGAAATTCATTAACGTTCAGTAAGTTATTCAAAAGTGATAACTGATAACATTACATTACGCACCTCTATATTGTTTAAATTCTGACGCGGTAAATAGAACAAACTTAAATAAAAGGTTAAATGAGTTCAGCTGTATTTAAAGTTAAATAAATAACTAAATTCTTGATATTTGACTTAACAAACTACACAGTAAAAAGCAGTTTGGTTTGAAATTTTACACAAATTGTAATTTTGTGTAATTTTTTGTGTGTCATGTCATTACACTATTTGTGTAATTTATTTTCACGTTCAATATTTTACAATCCATTTAAATTAACTGATTAGACGTCGATGAAAAATGAACCAAGAGGGGATTCTTATCGTATAGGGAAGTGGGGCACCTTTTGAAATTGGGATTTTTCAAATAAAATTAAGATTTATCGTGATATAATTTAGTTTCATAAAGAGATTGAGAAGCTAAATTACATTAGGATGTCGCTCAGTTAACCCTTTAACGACGAGACACTTTTTACGGACTGAAAATCAACAATAAAAATTAAACTGGAAAACATAATCAATGATAAGTCTTACATCTAACCTTGGAAAGTCCAACAGAGTCTGATTCGGTGTATTTTGTGCTCTTATGAACGATAGGGACAAAAATATCCCAAAAATTTAAGTAATTTTTCTGATAATACCAATGAATAATATTTTTCGCTTTAATGAAAAATATTACGTATGAGTATTATATTTTTTATTGCCAAAAAGGTCTTGCTTAAAAAAATTGGAAGTATAAAAAAAAATAAAATCAATTAGGGTAAGTGTGCCAAATTTCGACATAGTTGCATGCAAGTGGCAAAGTCTCAAGTTTGAAATGTAATATTTTTCAATACAAATTGAATTTTTTATTCCTTTTTCTTAAAGCGTGTTGCTTGGAATCATGTAGACAATTTATGGTATTTATTTACTCTAAAATCATTCTTAATACATTTTAAAATGAATAAAAATGTAAGCATAGCTTTGTTGTTCTATTTCGGCCACCTTCATTCTCATAGTTCCTTGCCTTTGTTATTCCCCTTTGTTATTCTTTTGCATTGTATAATCTTAAGAGTAAGTAAAAACTTGAAATTCATGGAAATTAGAGAAACATATAAGGTGGCCGGAATTGCAAGCTGGCCGGAATTTGGCACACTTACCCTATAAATTTGCGAATTTAAAAATTCGCCAGTTTTGAGCTTAAATATTTACTACATAGCAAATAGCTAGACATTTGTAAAAAAATATTCTAGATTCCTTCAATCTTCTACTTTACAATTATGTACCGACATAAGAAAAAAATAACTTTGGGTAGTCAGGGAAAAATATTTTCTTTATGGGACACCGGTGTCCCAATCGTCTTTAAAGGGTTAAACTTAAGCATAGGAGAAAAATTCCAGAAAGGTGCCCCACTTCCTCTTATTTCGCGCCTCGAAAGCTTGAGATCAAATCTTGGCTTGATCAATATTTTTTTTAGGTTAATTTGCATATTATCCCACGACCCTAATAGGGATAAGCGGTTAAAAATGATGTTGATGATGATCGCATATTAATTCAATGTGTTTTATTTTGGTAAACTTTTTAAAATCTGTAAACCCTATAGAGCAAAATAATATAATAATAAAAAAGATCGCTTGAAACAGGAATTGAACCTTAGATTGTTTAAAAAAATTAAAATTCTGTTTTGTGAAAGAGTTTTTTCAAGTAAACTCCATAGAAAAGCTCCACAACTTTTGCGCTGACCTGAAGAATTTTGTATCTATCAAGTTTTTCACAAATGGTCAAATTTATCTAATCAATATGCATTATGGGAGATTAGTTGCCAATATTTCATCTTCGAGACTAAATTATTAGCACTTAAATGTACTGGAATTTCTGGAGATAAGCAAGTCAAAACGATATTCTGAATTTTCTTCTCTATTCTTTCTTTAAGATGGTCAAAGGACCAGCACGAAGACATGCGTTTCCGGAACGAACTTTAATATTGGTGGATCATCGGTTACTTCAAGTAATTTGGCCTGTACCAATACTATCACAGGGGATTATTCAATTACCGGAGCCAATTGCGGGAATGATGGAACAATAATTAATATCGGATTCAACACTTACGATTCCCCTGGATTCGTTACTTACATTCAGTCCTGCTACTCTATGTCAACAGGATCAGTTCGTTACACCAGGCATGTGATCCCTGGTAGAGCGATTAATTGTAAGTCTGAAAATTTCCATTTTACTTGGTAAAAAGTGTTGAAAAGCAAATCCCAATAATATTTCCTTTTAGTCGCTGTTATTGAGTCCAGCAGACCGAGCTTCAAGACCGGAGGATCAGCTCCTCAAGTCAGCCCTGCCACATCATACACTCAAGCATCTCAGATGACGAGGTTGACACAGCTTTTAGGATCTCAGGCTCAGGCTGAGCGTTTCCTGTCCAGCTCTTCCTTCATGTCTCGTGGACACTTGGCTCCGGATGGCGATGGTATCTTTAGAAGTTGGCAATTCTCCACGTACTACTACACGAATGTTGCTCCGCAATGGCAACAAACTAATGGAGGTAATTTAATTGCTTCATGATCCTTTTAAGAACAGTCTTTAAAAAGGACATCTACGGAATCACATCTGAATAATGGGGCAAATTGAGACAAGTCGCAAGTTTTAAAATTCTATATCGTCTAAGGCCGGCTTCAGACTTAAGGCTTAGCTATATGGATTAATTGCTCTAATTTATTATCAATTACAATTTTTTTGGAAAAATCATACTTAGAATTGGATTATTAAAGATAAATGGCCAATTAGGCTCTCAAAAGGTAATAAAATTGCTCGCTATTTAGGATTTTGAGACCTTCGGGAATTGGGCTAAACCTCTAGTCTGAAGCCCGTATAAGATAAAAGAAAGCGAGACTTTTAACTTTTACTAGCCCTCGTGAACCTTCTTTAATTCTTTCCGGACCGCAGCATATGCTGCAAGACAAATGCGCCATTTTTTAATCAAAAATATCTAATCTCAGGAATTAATTGAGGTCCTACAAAACATATCTTATATTTGGACATCCTTATAGTTTGTAATCATCCACAAGAAGTGGAATTTTATCAGTCCTGAATAATTAAAAAACATTGTTTTTCACTGAATATTCATATGCTGCTTTGGGTACTCAGAGTCCCAAAAGAGACGAAAGAGTTAAGGGAGCATCTAAACCAGAGGATTTTGATACAAAACCTCCATTTCGAAATAAGTCTCCCATTGAGCTTTAGTCCGATGCACTATCTTTCGGCGCATAAAATCTCCCCCTTTGAAAGCCCTGCCTTTTCTAAGTTCGAATATTTTTATATTTTTTTCTAGATTTTCCTGTTACTTGTAAACTTTTCTTGATAATATAAAAAAATCCTCGTATCGCAGTGAGTTATTGTTCAGTGAATAATGTAATTGCTTAGTAACAGGATTTCATTTAACCCATTAACGACGAGATACTTTTTACTGACTAAAAATCAACAATAAAAATTAAACTGAGAAACATAATCAATGATAAGTTTTACATCTAACCTTAGAAAGTCCAACAGAATCAGATTCGGTGTATTTTGTGCTTCTTTGAACGATAGGGACAAAAAGAGCCCAAAAATTTAAGTAATTTTTCTGACAATATCAACGAATAATATTTTTCGCTTTAATGAAAAATATTACGTATGAGTATTGTAGTTTTTATTGCCAAAGAGGTTTTGTTTAAAAAATTGGAAGTATAAAAATAAATAAAATCAATTATGAATTTGAGAATTTAAAAATTCGCCATTTTTGAGCTTAAATATTTACTACATAGCAAATAGCTAGAGATTTGCAAAAAATATTCTAGATTCCTTCTACCTTACAACCTTCTACTTTACAATTATGTGCAGACATAAGAAAAAAATGACTTTAGGTAGTCAGAAAAAATTATTTTCTTTATGGGACACCGGTGTTCCAATCGTCCTTAAAGGGCTAAATTTAAGAGCATCACTTTATAAAACCAAGATAAACGAAAAAGTGGAAGCTCTCCTTTTCAAGGAATGTTGAGCAACAGCAAAAATCAAAATTTTGAAAAAATATCAAAAACCGGTACATCCGAGTACAGCATACCTCAAACAAAATTGTATGTAAATTTTACACAGTTTTCTTAATCTGAATCGTTTTATGTTTAACAGCTGTGCGCGTTTTCAGCACAATATAAACCGTTTTATGTTACAGCTATGCAGATTTTATGCACAATACCTGAAAAGTACGAGATTTATGCACAATTTGAACCATCTTATACTCGGGCTGTGCGAATTTTCAGCACAATTTTAATTTATTATTTTAAAGTATTTTTTTTTATTTCAACTCGAAATCTTGAAAGAATATAAGGACAAAATGCGTTTTTGGAGCAAGAGGAGCGCCAAGAAAGTTCTGCAAGAAATTAGGCGCCCCCAAAAAGCACATGAAGGAATTTAAAGTGTCCCTTTTTACTTAAACATGAAATCATGCAAAAATATAAGGGCAAAATGCATTTTGAGAGTTTTATGGACGCCAAGAAAGCCTTTAGAACAATTGGACGCTCCAGAAAGTAAAAAATAAAAAAGCTTCTTCTTTACTTCAATGCGAAATTTTGATAGATAAGGACAAAATGCATTTTAGGAACTAGAGGAGCGCCCTAGAATGTCTCGTGAGGAAATTAAAAGTTTTTCCTTATTTCAACTTATTTTGGTAGTTTATAAGGACAAAATGCAATTTAAGAGCCAGTGAGGGCACCAGAAAGTTTTCGAGAAAATTAAAAGTTCTTTTTTTTATTTTAACGAATTATAAGGACAAAAAGCATTGTAAGAACTACAGGGGCACTCCAGAAAGACTCGGAGTCTATTTTGTTAAAATCTTTTTTACTTCAACATGGCATGAATAAAGGGTCAGGGTTCAGTTGTCTAAAAAAACAAAGGAACATCGGTGCCCCTGAATGCTCGCTCCCTGGGCGGGACGCCGCTCCCGCACCCCTTTAGGTACGCTACTGGGTAAGGGTTGGGTATGTCGAAGGAAGAAAGGATTAGGATTGGTGGGATTCGGCTGTTGACTGGGTTGACGTGTGTCGAATCGGCCGTACGTTTTACTTTACGTTATAAAAAATCGATAAAGCAGAAGTACTTGAGAACAGTAATGTACTGAAAAAAAATGTTCAGGAGGAAGATTTCCTCTTTTAATTTTTATTGAAACAGCACCATTAGGGTAAATTAAGCTAATTCAAAACCTGCTCCAAATGGAAATTTTTCGCTACTCCAAATGGAAACGTCATTGTTTTCATGATAAATACAGTACTAAATTATTATATTTATATATTTTCTATACCACAGTTTCATTATTTAGTTAAATTTGCTTCAAATAAAGCGAAAATCCATTCATATTCACAAATTTTAATTTGGTAATTTCTCAGAAAATTTAAAAGTGTACCTTTTCACCATCGAATTTTTCATCAATCGACCATGTTTTCCAATGAAAAATACAATAAATTGACTGTTGTTTATTCGTTTTGTTTAACATTTATGTCATATTTCTGGATAATTTTAGTTAAATTAAGTGCTAATCTTTATTGCTAACGGTACGTGAACTTTTAAAATGAAATAATTACCTATTTCGTGAACAAAAAGAGTTTTTCTGAAGTGTATGCAAATGCTTCAATAGGAAACCCCGGAAATATGATTTTTTTGGAGAGATTTTCTTATTGTTTTAGATGGGAAAGGTGGAAAAACCAGGAATAAGAACAAACCCTGGACTCAGGAACAACTCAGCAAGGTTTTAGAAGACTTTCGTCGCGGTTTCACTTACACTGTTTGTCTCCAATTAGAAAATTTCGTTTGTCTCCATTTGGATTAATATCTTTCCAATAGAAGCATTTTACGCTCGCGTATTTTTCTTGTATTTAAGAAGTTTGCAAATTATATCCAAAGAATTTTCACTAAACAGTAACATTCTAGAAGAGTCAAGGAGCAAATTTATGTAATTCTCTTCAGAAAAAATATGAACAAAATATGAAAATATGAAAAGTTAAAGCATCTGGAAATGGTTTTGAATTAGGACATTTACCCTAATTTTAATTCATTCATGATGGTCAAAAGTAAATTAATGCATTTAATGAAAAATTATACAGGAAATTGGTTAAGAGTTGAGAATGCTGCTCGCCAGAAAGCTCATAACATGCAGCAGGATTTGCTAATCTTCACTGGTACCTTTGACATCCTCACCCTGCCCCACGTCAACGGCCAGCAAATCCCTCTGACCCTGGAGGCGGGAGGAATTGAGGTGCCCAAATGGTACTGGAAGATTATCAAGTCAACAGCAAACAATGCAGCAATTGCACTCATCACCCTCAACAATCCCTTCGCCACGAGCATCTCAGCCAACGAACTTCTCTGCACGGACATCTGCTCATCATCTGGATGGGGACAGAGCAACTTTAACAATTTTGCCCATGGATACACCTACTGCTGCAATGTCATGACACTCAGGAATCGCATCACATGGATTCCCAGTGAAGCATCAGCCAACAATGTACTCAACTGGTGAGTGCTAAACCTCCTCCTGCCTGAAGCATGAAGCATGTAACTCTTTTCCATGGAACTGTGTCTGTTTTATTTCAAACTCAATAAAATGACATCGAGTATTGGCTACAGCACATAAGATTCAAGTGTCTATCTCAGTTCTGCTTCTTCAATAAATATCATATAACATCTCTATCCTCACTTCAACCTTCTTCTCTGTATTTTCGATATAAAGAAAACGAAAAGATTTTGATAACATAGCCTCTCTGTGTTATATTAAAATTCGGAGAAGCACTCCATCCGCGTCTGATAAACCCCCACAATCATACATTTCAAAAAAAATTTTAGTGATTTTTGATATTTGGCACAGGAATAAATTTCCAGGAATTTCCTTTTTATCTGCATCGTATTCTTCCTTCTTTTTCTCCCAACTTTAAAAAATAAAGTGATTTTTCTTCAGACTACAGACACCATCAAAAGGTTCCCAACAAACTTTCTTTTTTTCTTTTTTTATAGACGTTGTAAATTTGTCAAATGTTAAATTTTGATTTATTTGTTCGTCTCTTTAGCACCTTCAGTTGTTAGTTTAACTTTGCTTTCGTCCCTACGTAACTCTTCTTTTGCATTTTTTATTTTCATTTGAAGTAACAAGAATATTTTTATTGCTACACAAATTCAATTCGATTGATTGGCATTTTTTCTGCGAATTTTAAGCATTTTAAATCTAGTTGTAGTTATCTAAGATTTTGCTATATTGTCTACAACTCCTAGTAGTTTTATTAGTTATACAATATATTTTTTTATATCTTAATTTATGATGAATTTTGGAAATATAATGAATTACTGAATTTGGCATTTGCAAATTCGTTTATTTTTCAATATACTTTTATTTTTGTGGAAAAATTTCCTAATCACATTTCCCTGTGAGAAAGGTACTTTATTAATGGGAGGAGCCAAAATGTTCATTGTAAAATACTAATCCAGCTTCTATCGTAATATATTAAAAGGGAAGAGCACCAGCGATCGGCAGAGTTCCTCGGATCGCCAGGTTAATACCACATTGTTGCTCTAAATTAAATGATTTTTTTTTTAAATTGTTAGCTACTTTTTACCATTTAACTCTCACAGGAATACAGTGCATTAACTCAGATTTAATTTATAAAACCAATTTTCCCTGAGACACCTGTTTAAATTCCTGATGATCCGAGGTACAGAGTGTAAGTTTGCAATTACACATATTTTTTATTAATTTATTGCAAAAATTAAAAATTCAAAATACAGATATAGTTAAAGGGATCACTAATGTATCAATTAGCATACATAAAAATACCAAATAATGTTTTAAGGATTATATTTTCAACTAAATATGAAGCATGTCTCTTAACATTCCGATCCGGGGTACTCTTCCCTTATAATGAATATGAACTACCTTGAGTTTCACGGAAGAGCTGAATACTTTATGATATCGCATTAAAATTAAATATAAAAGTCAAGGTATAAAAAATACGAAAATGGGCGTGGTCTATTTTTTAAAGCCAATATTGATAAATATGGTTTTACATGAACATTAAATACAAAATACGGTAAATATACCAAAAGTTATTTGATTTTCCCTTCAATTCTGAGATAGAACTTTGATTTGTGATTTGTGCGAACTTAAACCCATAGCGTTTAAACCAGTGTATTTTTTTTTATTAAAAACCGCTGTTTTGATATACAAAATATTCCAGTGAACTTCATTTCAGTTTGTCAACAACAACAAAAAAATTGTCAATTTTTTTGAGCACAAAAATATCCGTTTTACGAAAGCTCAGTGATCAATATTCGAATTTTTTGAACATCTAACTTTTAAAAATTAGTGTTATCAATGAATGTGAAGTCTAGTTTTCCTCTTGGAAAATTAAGAAAAGAATTGGAACACGATACAAAACTCACTCTTTTGGATTCATTGCTGAATTTTCGATATAATTTGATCAAATTGCGAAATGAGCATTCCTGGTAGGGTGCATTGGGTAATTTGGAACAGTTTCGGGAATTTTGAAATTTGAATTTTCAAAATTCGAAATTTGATTCTATTCAAAATTATCCCATTGTACCCTTTGTAAGTTTTCTCGGATGTAAAAAATAAATTATAAAGGAATGTTAGGATGTTTTGCTAAAGGTGTCACAGTGTTATCATTAAACTCTGCGTAGTTCCTCTTATTTTATCATGATTCTTTGAGAGGTTTTTGTGGAAATTACAATGACCTTGACGCCCAATTCTCTCGATAAATCGGAGGATATTTTGCCCCATATGCCCGATTGAGAGAGAGTCTACTGTATTAAGATTAATACTGTGTTTTATATTGCCTCTCTCTCTCTCTCTCATTTTCCCACAACGTACAAAGTTGGTGGACATGAAATCGCTCGAAAACTGACCGAACCACAGTTGCCACGCATGGAAAATTGCTCGAATTGCTTTTCATCATGATGTCGAATATAAGATTAAAAGTAAGAGTAAGAAAAGACGGAAAGAGGTATATATAGATTGCAACATTTCAAATAAAAAACTGTGTGTATTAGAAAGAATGTACTCTAGTGGAGTAATACGATGAGTAAGATATTAATGTTCCTATTAATTGTTTTCTCAATCGTATTAGAGGTAATTCGAGCAATTTTCCATGCGTGCCAACTGTTATTCGGTCAGTTTTCGAACGGTTTAATGACTGCCAACTTCTATCTTTTTTGCCATTCTCGCAGTTCAGAATGTATTAATCCTCTCGTTCAGTACTAACTTTAGTGATTTGAGAGCTTTTTCCGGTTGAGTTTTTCCTTTACCGATTTGCAGGTATATCAGAGAGAACTTCGAGAACTTACCTAAAAATCCGTTGGAAGTTCGAATGTTTAAACCTGCGAGTTACAGAAAGTCGAGTAAGTTCATGAAACGGATATTTTATCTTAATAAAATTGTAATTCAAAGATTTTGCCATCCTGAAATTCCACAAATGTACACAAAAAATAACTTTTTCCAGCAGACGTTTGCACACTGTTGTTGACATTGTTGACGATTGAAGTGTCAAGAATACCGAAATTCGTAGTGGCAGAACAATCAGCGCTAAAGCGGCGAACACGTGAATTTGAACTTTAGACTTTTGGTAGATTTTCGCATAGGTTTGGCTTGGCTTTGGGGCGGCTTTGTTTCTTTGAAAGGTTATTATTGAACGGAGTCAATCCTTATATTAATCTTATATGTGACGTCATGTTAAAATATGATTTGAATTTTCCGCTAAATTTAAACCGAGCTTGCAAAGAAACGCCATTCGCCTTTAACCTTTGTTAAATTCTTAAGCTTACTTTATACAGTCGAGTTCCTCAAATTTGAATGACGGTTACATTCAAAATGTAAAATATGAGGTTATGTTAAAGAAATTTTGCATGGAGTCTAAATTAGAACTATTTTTCTCTAGTGTTTCCTCAATGTTGTCGTATTATATTAATTTTATTACCAAATTCCACCTATTTAACAACAAATTCAATTGATAAAAATTCCTAGTAATTTTCCTTATTTTAGGAAAGTGAATTTTACATGAATTTCGTTACGTTTTTGAAAATATTGTTCAAATTTGAGGAACACTACTGTACCAGTACCAGAATTGTGGGGTATCTCTCCGGGGAAGAACGTGATTAGGTTATTTTTTCAAGAGATCGGGAATAGTTTTAATCAATAAGTCATAAAAAAACCATTTGAATTATGCCAAATTGTTAAAGAATTAGGACGTTCTAATGCACTAATGAAGCATTTTAATGCATTTCGTGAAGTTTTAGCTTGGTTTTTAAAATTTTCCTGTTTTTAATTACTTGTAATTAATAATTTCTAACAGCATTAAAGTTAGCAAAATAAATCATAATGTTCAAAGAAAATAGTAAGAGTGATAATATTTTTTTGATATCTTTAAACAAGAATACAGTGCTTTAAAATATTAAAAATCGTTGAATGTCTTTAAGATCTAAAGCTTTGGAAATGCGAACAAAATAAAATCCGCTTTAGGGGTTGTTATTCTAATATAGAGCTCAATTTAAGATTGGCCTATACACCTTTCTTTGGACTTTATTTAGTTACTATTATAGGAAAGATTTTCAAAATACTAGTTTTTTCTAGATCGGTTATTTCGATATTTTTTTTTTAATGAAATGGAAACTACATTTCAAAATGAGCTACGGTATTTTTTACGTACATTTAAATGTATTTTTAAAAATATTCTTTTTCCTTTTTCTTAGTATTTGTGAATAATATAATTCTTTTCCCTATCTCGAAATATTCCCTAATTTTTACTTTTCATCAATATTTCTTAATATCTTAAGTAACATTCTCTTGTAGTTTAAGTAATTCCTAAAAATATTTTTAAAGATTTTTTAATCTAAAGTTAGGAATATCATTTTCATTTTTCTTTTCAGTGATTTTTGTGACACACTCTAATCTGTTTATTAAGATTTTGAAAAGAGACATTTTATTTATTCTTTTCTTTAATAATTATTTATAAATAAATATTAATTAACTTTGAGATTGAAGTTATTTATTTCCTTTGGAAAGCTTTGTAAGCCACAATTCAGGTAATTCAAAATTAAATACTTTTTTGTGCTGATTAAGGATAACATATAAAACACAAAAACATTAAATTTTGTGCGAAGGATCACAGAAAACATTTGCTCAATTCTTGGACCAATTCCAGTTTAGAATATTTACTGGTAAAGCTTCTCCGAGTCAACATTGAAAAGGAATAATAAAAATGGTCATGGAGGAAGGAAAAATTAATTAAGCAAATTGCATGTCCTTAACCTTCTGTTGGTGTCTGTAGAGAGACTTAAATGTTGAAACTACGTTTCTAGGAATCACAGTTTTTAAGAAATATGTTATGTAAATATCTCATCGTCCTCCATTCTCCTCAAAAGTTCAACTCTTGCCTATACCTCGTCATAATCGTGAGTACGAGTAAAGGACTCACCTTGGAGTTATTGTCAGTGAAAACTGCTTCTCCATTCCCAACTTCACATCCTAGGTCTTGAGGCAGAAGCAGAATTTCTTCAGGTAACTCTTTGGCATGCAACCACTTTGGCTGGCGTAGCTGTTGAGACGACTCACAGAGCCGGTCATTTGGAATGTCTTGTCGGTCAGGAAATAGGACACAGTAGACTCAAATTCTCCCCCTCCTGGATTTGTCTCAAAAACCAGAAGATAGTCATCGTGCGGATTAGGTATATCCCTGTACTCAGCCTTTCGGGCAATGGCAATACGCTTGAGATGGAGATCCGAGCACATTTTGTGGGTGGCCTTTGTGCTGTTCATGTAGTCATCAATCTCACCTTTCATGAATGTTATGATGAATTTCACAGCCTCCTTCACGATCGGAGAGCTTCTACTCGTAGTCTTGTAGGGGATGCAGGTGCACCAGTGAGCCTCAATGGCTGAGTCTGTGCAGGATCTGTTCCAAGGAACCTCGTCAAAGACGCTCTGGCAAGATGGGCAGCTAGTAGCCTGAAAAAGCAGAAATGATCTCTAAAATACCCTAAGGAAAACCGTTCCTAAAAACCCGACTAAAGGTGGGCCTAGGTCTTTAATACCCGAATCAAAGACTTTAGCGTAAAACAATTAGAATATTAGGCCTTAATTTACTGCTTAAGCTAAGAAGCAGCTTATAGTAGAAAATTAATGGAAATCTAGTAATAAAAAATTAACGGGTAAAAGGTGTCTAAGGCCGAAATTTTTCAACTGGTCTAACTATAAAACATATTCGAAAATCATTGAAAACGCTAGGGTCAATTTTGAGATAAGTCAAAAAGGGACAGAAAAACACGGTATTGACCTTTGGCTCATTTCTCCTTTTAATTTCTTAAGCCGACGTTTCGAAGGGAACTCTCTCTTGGAGTTCGAGCAGTTAAAATTAAAAGGAGTCATAAGAGCCTCATAGGGTAAATTAAGCTAATTCAAAACCTGCTTCAAATCAGGGCAGAGCATTCTCATACATTTTCCGTACAAAAATGTGGTATATACAATATTTTATTAAGTGTTTTTTTAGTTTTGGTATAAAACCAAATGCAATTATTTTAAAACTTTTACTAAATGAAAGAGTATCTAATGTTATGTTATTAGCACAAAATTTATATTGATTGCACGAGGATAATAGTTCCTGAAACTTTTATGAAAAAGACGTAAAATTCGCAATTTTTTTTGAATTTTTCTGACAAATTTTCTATCTGTAACACCAGTAAAATTTTAAATTTAATAAAATATCTGTATATGTGTCTACCATTTCGTGTTATATTTATTTTTGTGGGATCTAAAGCTTAAAAATTAGAAATAATTAAAAAAAAATACCATTTGTGAATTAAAATGCTCCATCCGTTAGTTAATCATCCTAGCTTCAAATACACAATAAAGTGACTGTTGTTTATTCGTTTTGTTTAACATTTATGTCATATTTCTGGCTAATTTTAGTTAAATTAAGTGCTAATCTTTATTGTTAACGGTACGTGAAGTTTCCAAATGAAATAATTATCTATTTCGTGAATAAAAAGGGTTTTTCTTAAGTGTCTGCACATGCATCAATAGGAAACCCCGGAAATATGATTTTTTTTTTGAGTTTGAAAAACTGACCCTCAGATCGGTAAAGACCATCCTTAAGTTCCAGAAGTAAAGAAAAGCTTACGAACAGGAAGTCAAAGTCACCCGCACTTAAAGTACTCAAACTTTTGACAGATGTTACACCTCAAAGTACTTTTGCATCATTTGTCACCGGATCAACGAACTAAACCGATAATCACTCAAAAGAACGCCCAAAATGGCTTAGGAGCCTTAGGAGTAATAAAATTGATTTTCGGACAAAAAATTAATTATCGGTTTAGCTTTCATAAGCGATTGGAATTGGCCCAGGCTTGTCAAGAATTCCAATACCTTTCCAAAAAGCCCAAATATTAACCCGTTTGGTTGATAAATACGCTCTCTAGAACCTTTTAAACCTTTGACCTTGAAAATGCGTTATTAGGATTAATTCAACGGTATTTTCGTATAAAGATGAAATGTCCACCTGGGCAATCTCTGAATCATATCCTAAGCAGAACTGGTTTCAACTTCATTGGAATCGGTTAATAAACATTAGAGATAGAGTTCGGTCCATATGGGAATAGTACGGGTCGGGGTACAGTGGGTTGGGGTAGAGACGGATGGGACCCATTATTAGAAAGATCTTGCTGTCAGATGTGTCAGAGACACTATGTGCTAAAATTTCATCGAAATCCTTTCATAAACACAAAAAATGCAGTCCGGCCAAGACATTTTTGGTTATAGCTCGGGTCAGGGAACATCGAGGGAGGAGTGCAACCCACTGTTGGAAAGGCCTGGACCTCAGCTATAACATACTATAATTTAAAGAAAAAGCATCGTCTAGTTTTTGAAATATTCAAGATCCTTCGATTTAATCGGATGAAATTTGAGTATTACAAAGGTTGTAGTACTACACGAGAGCTTTCCAAAAAAAATTTTCGCATTCCGAACCGGAGATATGACCATTTAAAAATTCAATTTTTGACGCCCTCTAGCTCGGTCAGGGGGTCTGAATAGGTTAAGTTTGATATCGATCGAAAGCTCTTTGGTCCAGCTATAACATACTAAAATTTGAGATCGATCGATGCCATAGGGGCTGAGTTATTGAGAAAACAAATTTCGGGGTATTCCAAAATGGCGGTAGGAGGGGGGTG
Source organism: Phlebotomus papatasi (assembly GCF_024763615.1). Classification (NCBI taxonomy): domain Eukaryota; kingdom Metazoa; phylum Arthropoda; class Insecta; order Diptera; family Psychodidae; genus Phlebotomus; species Phlebotomus papatasi. The sequence goes on from NC_077223.1 coordinate 105,490,717, forward strand.
TCTAACATCATCAACTTCTAGCCACTCATCGATATTTAACCTTTGCTGAAAACCGCTTGTCGATATCTCTTTCCGTTTTCTCCTCAGAAGCGTTTGTACTCCGGACGGAACGGACGGGACGTTCACGAAAATAGATTTTTAGCCCACATGATTTTCGTGATCTATGAGTGGTCAAAACGTGTACATCCAAAATTTGGGCCCGATCTGACGAGGTCGGATTTCACGATTTCACCTGTGACCACAAAAGCTGAGATTGTAAAGAATCTCAGCTAAAATCCTCTCACGTCCATTTTTTTAAAGAGATTTACACTTAAATGTATAATTCGGGAGAGGAAGTCATAATTTATTAAGTAAATAGATCCTTCTATCAAGACTGAGAAACGAGTTTTGGATGAAAACAGGAGTGCAGATAATACCAAGAGGAGTACTGTTTAGAGAGAGTCCCCTTATTGAGGCACAACACTCTAGGGTGGCTACACACTGTAATCAGTTTTCGTAAAAAATTGCTCTTGAAGGAAATTGTCCGCATTGTTTGTAGGTAGAAACGTCTAAAATCTGTCAAAAATTGCTCTCAATGTGTAGAGGCCTTTAAGAGAACTTTTTTGAACCCAAGGCCCTTGACAGACCCGAGGATTAGCCGAGAGACGGCTTAGCGTAATTATATTCGAAATAATGGTTAGACATCATTTTCATCATTTTTCACTAAGTCGTCTCTCGGCTTAAGTCGTAAGTGTGTCTAGGGTCTAGGGCTAGGGCATAAGAGTCCTTCGGTAACTCTGAAAGTTAGGAACTTCTATCTCTTTTAGATATCGATTGGTAATACAGATGTACAATAAAAGTGTTTTTCCCATTTTTTGACTTCACATCTTTAAAAGGTAATAAAAAATCCTGACCAGTAGGGGAATTCTGTAACAGTGTGACAATGTCATATGACTAATTTAATTTTTTTTTTATATGGTAAATCCGAAAGAATTAATTGTTAATCAGATTTATATCAGTTACTAAAGGTTCTTAGAGATCCTTCCAATGGTCATTCGATGCTCCCTAGACTTTTATGTTGCCCTGTTCCCGAATTTTACAACACAGATTTGTCATATGACATTGTCATACTGTTACAGAATTCCCCTTCAGAATGGTTATCAGAGATGTCTTTTAACTTACTTGAGGTAAAATGGCTGATGTAATGTGCTCCTCTTCTGGTAGAGCCGTCAGCGCTAGAACATGATGAAGTGTTACATGAATATCATAGGGATTTGTAAGGCGGTTTCTGTTGATCCTTAGTGTCTGTACGATCTCAGGATTCTCATCCTGAAACCACTTTGGCAACCAGACAAACATAAATGGCAGTCTCTCCTCCAGCCATCCCGTTAACAGTTTTCTCACGGGTCCGAACCTCAGACCATGATCTGAGAAAAGGATCACAGCGCTGGTATTAAGGATGCCTCTGCTATCGAGCTCATTCAGGTAGTATTTAATCTTGTGGTCCATACTTGAGGGATCGCTAATGTCATTGTGACTGAAAGTATTAGCCCAGAAAAGGCCAAAAAACGCCCTATCTTTGTACAGCTCAGCAAAGTCCAAGGCGTAGTTGTAGATGTAGTCAGCGGAATGTTGGTAGCCTAGGCAGAATTTGAGGGAACTCTTGTACTTTATAGGAAGGTGCTTCTCAGCTGCCAGCATCAGGGGTCTTAAGTAGTAGTCTGTTGGAGGTTTTAGGAACCCTTTTTTATTGAAGTTGAATGTACTTATTTCAGCCTCATCTTCGGCATAGCCTGTGACGTATCCTGAAGCTCTGAATGAGTACCAGACCATTGGGCATGAATCCAATTTGGCTACATGGACTGGATCGCAGATACTGTAGGACAGGGAAGAATTGAATCCTGTCAGAATGGCCATCAGGTTCGGATACGTGTTATCGTCGATCTGGAAGCAAGCAGTAATATTATTAGGGAATAGGTTGTAATGGTGCTATATTCCAATAAAAAATGAAAAGGGGAAGTATTTCTTCTGGACATTTTTTTTAACATATCATTGTTCTCAAGTGCTTCTACATAATTGACATTTCTTTATTTTGGTTTATGTTACGACTGTTTGGTGGTTTCGGGCCTGGCGAAAACAGTCGAGACAGGAACCAATACAAAAACAGAAGCCTTTAAGAAGCAATTGAGAACAGTCAATATTCAGGAGAAAGATTCCCTTTTTGATTTTTCATTGGAATAGCACCATAAGGGTAGCTGGGTCTTACCTTATTGTACCCCTTGAGTTCAAACCAGCCTGAATTGTAAATATGTTGAGCTGTATTTGGCATTGCCCGGATTAGATTGAGCCTGGAAATGCTGTCAATACCCATCATAAGGACACTTAGAGGTCGTTTCTTCTCGAACTTGACTTTGAACCTCTCGAAACGTTCAAGAACATCATGTTTTTCCCTCATGATATAATGGACATTCCGGTATTTTTCCTTCCCGCCTTTGGAACTGCAGTTTACGTAGATAAATTCAGAATTATCTGGCAGGATTGTTGAGTACTGGAAATGGGTGCAATTGGACAGAACTATGGCAGAATCAGCGTGTTCTTCTTTGGTTGAGCGTCGAATCTCCCGGTAGCAGCAATGGGGAGTATCGTAGATGTCATACTTGTGCAAAAGATCCTTATCTACGACTAGACTAGCATTTCTACTCCCAATCATGTCAATACGCGTAAGAGGAGACTTTGTGGAGCATTCCTGTTCTTTTTCGCGATGAAATAGCTTCATGACATCCGGAGCTAGGGGATCCAGATTCGGCATTTGGCATCCTGGTCCATAAACCAGATACCCCGTGGGCACTGGCGGCAAAGGTGAAGAATTAGCAACTCGAGACAAAACAGCAACGTGAGCTGTACAAATTGCGGGAGCACAAACATAAAATATAAAAGCTAGCACATAAAACATAAAACAGAAAACACAGCTAAGAAGCGAGCTTTTTGGCGGGAAAATCAGTCACCTGGGTATCCGGAGATGTTGTCATCTGGAGGAATGTGGACAATCATCTGTGGGTCTGTTGAGGTACCCAGGTAGTAGGAGGAATAGATGAGGACGAAGAAGATCACGACAGCAGCACAGAGTCGAAGACGACCACATCTCTCAGAGTGAAGGCTTCGCAAGTCACGACGGATCAAGAGTTCAGAATTCCAGTGAATCAGCGGAGAATTGAGTGAGATTGTCGTCTGATACACCATGGCTGGATGTCTTCATCTGCTAAAAATAGTTCTCAAGGAATTAGGAAACACGTTGCAAACTTTCAATTACAAATGCTAAATTCTTCAATGGATTTAACGATATTTTAGGACTTAAAATAATCGCACGGCGAAAATGGGAACAAAAGTAATGAAAATAGGAACAGATGCGGCGAAAGTGAGAACAGTTATGGAAGTTTTACTGGATAGGATAGCTTGAGCCATCTTCAATTGAGCTTAGAGTTCTCGTGTATCATTGAAGAATTAATTGAAATTGTTATCTGATACACCATGGATGGTTGTCACCATCTGCTAAAAATTGTTCTAAAGAAATTAAGAAATACATTGCAAAGTTTCAAGTACAAATGGTAAATTTTTTAGCGATCTTTTAGATTTAGGAATCATCACACTGAAATAAAACAGATATGCGGCGAAAATAGGAGCAGATACGGCGAAAATAAGAACAGATGCGGCGAAAATAGGAACAGATGCAGCAAAAATGAGAACAGCAGTGTAAGTTTTACCAGATTTGGATCAATTCGAGCTAGATATTAGAGAATTCAAGAGTTTTGATCCTGTCCTTAAAATATTTACTAAAAACAATAAATTAAATAGAAATAATTTTTTCCTCAATTTTCCCTAAACTAAATTCAGCAGTGTTTCAAAAGTTTCGCTACTCCTTTTTTCAGCGATAAAAAGTTCCTTGCGGAGCCCATAAAAAAGCTTCATGAACTTCTACAAAAAGCTCAGTAAGAGGAGCTTAATGTGAACTCTATTAAAAATACTTTAACGATCAATATGCTTGGTTTGTGAATAAATCCTATAATTAAAGTCTTTGGATTTCATTATAAGTAAATGAAATGAATCCCTATCCTTAATGAAAATCATAAAACTCATTTATTTTTCCTACAAGAAAATGGTAAAGGTTTATATCTTAGAAGAAGGTTTCCCCTTTTGGTGAAGCAATTAATCTCTGTCTACCATGTGCTGCTGAAGAAATCACTTAATTGTCTGTCAATCAAGATATTCATTTGTTAATTAAGTGTTTTTCCACCAAAAACACGTCCAACCAATTTTAATGTCAGTAACAGATACATTGCAATTAAATTGCAAATTGCGAAAAACATTTTAGGTGATTATTTTGTATGTTTCATTGGTTTCATTTAACCGTAATTTTTAAAAAGTAACGAACAATTTTTAAATGACAAACCTTTATTTTTATTTTCACTGTAATCAAACTATTGGTCACAAAATTATATTTAATAAAGTGTCTGGGAAAATTGTTATCTCAACCATTTCTCCAATTGGCTTAGGGATACTGGTAAACTATACACAGTATATAATTTTAGAGTCAATCTCTGACCAATTGCAAAATGAAACTGAAATTGTTGAAATTGGAATTGATGATCAAGTGGAAATCGAAGCTCTTCGGACATTGCACAAAGGCAAAATAATTGGAAAATAAATTGTTTTTCTATCTAACAGAGGTGAGGAAAGCTCCTCGTGAGCTCATCTCAAATTCCTCGTTTTTCAAGCGGTCATCGCATTGATGAGGTGAAAAATTGTGTCATACAATTGTTTGCAAGAGCCTCCAAGGCGAACATCTTTCATGCTTCTCCCCCAGATTCAATTTATTTAATTGATCGTGATCTTAAACTCTAATGCATTCCTGAATATCCATACTCAATTGAATTTGATTGAATTGACTATGGATATAAAGAAAAAATCTTAGGTCACAAATTGCTCAATGATGAAAATTGATTTTTCAGCCCAACAAAGCCTCCAAACTTACACTTTCATTCAAAAATCTCTTGGAGATAATGCGTGAGAATAAGAAATATAAATAGAAGAATTAAAAAAGAAGAATTTTTGTAAAATTTTATCAGTGTTGTTTCCTTGGGCATTTCCTCTTGAGAAACAAAAACAATTCCATTCAAAACTATTTCGGAAGCAAGATTGCTCTACAAGATCTCATAGTGCTATCCATTAAGTGAGGCTAAAGTGCAGAAAAAAAATAGACAAAATTAGCACTATTAAGACGTGTTATTGGCAATGGGAAAGAGTTGAATAAACGAATTAGAAGCAAGACACTGTGAAAGATTCAAAATCATTCAATGGACTACATGACTAGAGAGAATAAATTGAGAAATTCTATAAAAGCTTTTTTTGCCGAGGGGTTACCAACTGGTAAATTATTTATTTTGAATAATGCAAATTGATATTTTTGGGGATTAATTAATAATTTCATCTTAATACCAATAATTTAGCTTGACTAAACAGTATGTTTCCTAGTTTTTATTTAAAGTGAATTTAATAAAAGATTGATGATATCGTTTTAGGGGGAAATAAGGCACTTTTCAATTGAGACACCTTTGAAATAAGGTTTTTTTCACCTATTTTTAAATGGAACTGGTTCTTACCATGCTATAATATAACTCCGTAAACAAATTGTGAAGCTAATAATCATCTATTTAGTATTACATGGGCGTATGTTCATCTTCGATATTTTTCACTACGCTAATTAAGAGATAAAATTTAATCAGAGAACCTGAAACCAAACCTAAAATAAATAATTAAAAAAACTTTATTTATTGGGCTATTTTTTGGTGAAAATAATTCATTATATTTATTAAATTAGTTATTATTCGGAATCACTTATTAATTCATAATTAATGAAAAAAGCTTGTAATTAATGAAAAGGGAAAAGCCGTCCGAGATAATGTCCACTTATAGGGGGGTCATCGAAGACCGGAAGTCGATATATTTTACCGTTTGACCTCTAGCTCGGGAACAAACTTAAAGTCAAGTTAAAATAAATTTACGAAATAAATTATTCAAAAATCAGTACCAATAATCGATTCAGTACCGATGAAAAGCGATGCAGTCGGGTTCAGAATTTCAATACCTTTCCAAAAAATCCAAATTTAACCAAATCGGTTGAAAAATGAGCCCTCCAAAGTGCTTGACTTTTGACCTTCAATAATTCAAAATGGCGAATTTTCCGGTCATAGGGTAGAGTCAGTACATTTTCGCCAGTAAGTCCTTTTTCGCCACCTAAATTAAAATGACATTTTAAGAGAATTATGAGTTCATAGAATTACTAAATGAGTATTATTTCGTGACCTGTAGTCAAAAGAATCAGAAAATCATAACAGATCATTTACCGATTAGATTATTTGCAAGTTATTGAAAGAAAATTTTGACAAGGTGAACAATCACAGAAAAAATATAGAGTTCTTAGGAAATTTGTCAACGCTAAGAGAAATTGCCTTGCACTGTTTTATGTTCTTGCTGGTGTACAGCATTTGATATTTCTTCACTGAAAGTCAATCTGATATTAAGTAAGCTTTGTTGTAATATTATTTTTAATAATATTTTCCAAAAAAATTAAAGAAATTCGGATGTGGTGGAAAAGGGCTTACTTTTTTCAGCTGTGTAAGCACTTTTCGCCACTCATTTTTCTAAACATTTTACAACTGGCGCACCTCGCGGATTATAGTCGAAACAGGTATGATTTTCAATTAACTTTTCCTTCGAATAAAAATTATGAAAAAAATCATTTAAAATACTCTAATAATTGTCTGGTATCGGTGTCAAATAAGAAAAGTACTGTGCCATGTATTTTTGGAGGTTTTCGAAAGCTGCTATTTCTTAAAATTCAGTCAAAAACAGGTGGCAAAAAAGTGTTTACACAATGGCGAAAAGAGTTTACAAGGTGGCGAGAAGTACTGAAACATGCATTGTTGCACGAAATGTAATTTTTTTTAACCAGATACCCAAAAATTCCCGAGAAGTCTCCTGGTTTAATAGGGAGATAATGCTTCAAAGCATCTGTACACGAAATTTCATTTTATTTCGACAAAAATTATAAGAATTACAAGGGTATCAAACCTTAAGGTGGCGAAAAGTACTTACTATACCCTAGGTGTGTTTGCACGAAATGTTCGCCTGGACTACCTCGAAAACATATCTGCACAATTTTGAGAAAAACCGAAAAACGTGGTTTTAGTGAAGGAAGTTTTTGGGGGAGGGGAGAAAAACGTCTGGAGATATTGTTTCTTATTGGGGGTCATCAAAGACCGGTAGTTGATATCTCTTACCGTTTAAACTCCAAGACGGTCACAAGTTGAAAAAAGGCGATTATATAACTGCTCTCTCTCTTTGAATTCGAGTAGTAATCTATTGTTATAAGTCCTTAACAATAATAGCGTCTTAATCGCCGGTATTTTTCAGTATCATAAGTGTTCCTCGCAGTGTTCCACGTCTTTTCGCTATGGAACTAAACAAACATCCACTACTTCTCTCTACAATACGCCTATGATGGGATAAGTGCTTATCTAACCAGGAACGGTCTTAGGAGGAATCGGCGCCGCTTTGGGAAACATTTGTGATGTTAATTCAAATACCAACAGGGAGATTAACCGGAAAGAAGCTATTGCTATTTCTCAGAACTCTCAGAAAGTATGGTAAGGATTCTTACAAAATATTATTTAGTAAAAGTAGAGCTTTATCACATGGAAAGAACAGTTCAGCATCATAGAAAAATTGATAACTACCGGATAAATACGATTTGATAAGTTTAATTCTAGATTTAAACAAATTTTAATATTGAATTTGTATTCGGAAATAGGCTGTTGTCTCATATGCTTCTTTTTTATTCAATATTAAGCAATATTTACCCGTAATTAGATATGTAACTTCATTAAATATTTTAACCTCCCAATTCGGAGATATGTCTTAAACCCTTTAATCTTTAAATCGGTCTTTTAAAACTTGATTTGTATTTGTCGAGAAAGATATTTAATTTTAAAATTTCAATATGCTTTAAGATTTCTTTAATTGTAAAACTAATCGGAATGATCTTTTCAGATAAAGAGTCGTTAGCCTTTACCTCAAAATTGTAAATCTTTAATTTTGTTACCAAAAACTTTACTTAAACTCATTATTTTTCGTTATCTCTGAATTGAGGGATTAAACTCGTTTTGTATTAGGTGAGATTCTTAATAATATCACCAATTTTATGTTTGTTTACAGCTTGAAAATTTTCTAAACATTCTATGCTCTAGCCAATTTGAGAATGATATCGAACAATAATATTTTATGCGATCTATTCTGTGTATACAGTGCATTATACACATCAATTTAAGAACTATGATAATATTTTATCACTCTTTAAAGGAGCATCAAAGACTTTACATTGAGCAGTAATAAGAAAACTGTAAGTAGTGAAAGTAGATTAGATTAGATTAGATTTCAGTTTATTTTGTGCCTTTTAGATCTACAGATCTTTTCTTAAGACTTTAAGGTAAAGTGCCCTCGAGTCGACCGGTTCCTCGACTCGACCGGTGGTCAATATTTGAATCTTTGATGGTGAATTTCTATAAAATTGTCACTGATTCGTATTTATTTATGGAATAATTGACCTATTAATGTTAGATCATACGCCAAATATTAGTCAACCGGTAGACTTGAGTGCACTTTATACTTTATCTTGCAATCTTATCTGTATCTTGTAAGTTAGTCTTTTCTGTAATACTAAAGACATTAAAGTTTTTTTTAATTCTACTGGAACTATAATTAGATTTTAATTATAAAAATTGGATTTGTCAATATTTAAGGTTTCAATTGTCCCGAATTTAATAAATGCTAATTTATGTTTTTTGTTAAATATTTAAGAAAGAATTATTAAAACCCCTATACTTTAACCAAACTGCTAGGTATCTTTTTTTGGTTTTTAGACTAGAAATTGACTGTAAAACATTTGTTTATATTTACATGTTAAACTTTTTAATGTTTGTCGATAGGCCTATTTTTAAACTTTCAGTTTAAGTAAATGCCGAAATTACAACTGATATAATTCGCCTTATAATGTGTTTATTAAAAAAGAAATTTGTGGTAGAATACACTTAAAAAATTATGAACAGCAATAATTTTATTAGGGGGAAGTGGGGCAGCTTTGAAAGTGGTGTACCTTTGAAATTGGGATTTCTCACCTATTTTTAAATAAAATTGAGACTTATCGTGATATAATTTAGCTACACAAACAGATTGAGAAGCTAAATTGCATTATGATATGGCTTAATTTCACTTAAACATAGGAGAAAAATCTCAATTTCAAAGGTGCCCCATTTCCCTCTACTAAGATTATTTTTTCCAAGGTGGGGATTATCAAAATAAATTTTCAAATAATTATTAAAGATATATTAATTCTAGAGTTACAGTCCCCTTGCCCTCCTCCCTGAACTCTTCCTCTTGGGAGAACCAAACCGTCGAGTATCGATTAGTTTTGAACTGCGCGCAAAAAGCTCTTCTCACCCTCCGCACCCCATTATTCTCTCCTTGAGCACCCTCGCAGAATTATTAATTTGCAATTATCCAACCACATGGTGAAAGAAATCCCACGGCTCATCGATAATTCAGCCCCACTGGAAAATGTCGAAGGGGCCACCATGAAAAATTCATGGGCAGAAAGGAAGGAGGATGGATTGGCAGGGAAGAATAGTAAAAAAAAAAAAATTGCATGAAAACTCACACTTTCATTGCACGAAGCTTTTGTTCACTGTGGTCGCCTTGGGAATGCAAGAACATGAAGTGGACTCATGCTAAAATTAGACCACCTCTGTGGGTCACAAAAGGGCAGGGAAAATTCACAGAACACAGCACTGAAATATTGGCATGGAAATTCACTTGAGGGAAAGTCTCTCTCAGAGGAATTGGATGACACTAGTTTCCGAGATGCAAGAGTACCATCAGAGGGATGGTGAGAGAGTGACAAAAGCTCCAGTGACGGTTTTTCGCGAGTAATGTTTTTGGCAAAAAGTCACGCAGAAGACTGAAGAGGATTTTCCTCGGTGCGCGTCTCAAGAGCTGTAAACGCGCCAAAGTCTCTCAAAAAAGGAGGGGAAATTATCACAAATTTAACAGCGCAATGGATCACACTCACCATGTGAATTTTCTCGCTGAATGACGATATGAATCGCACATTGAGATTTTATAAATGGAAGACACTTGGTAGGAAATCCACGCGAAAAACATTGAAAATCTCAGAGAGAGAGAGAGAGAGAGAGAGAGAAAAGCAGAGAAGCTTCCAACTTCCCCTTGGAAGCTTCCATGCCGAGGGGCAAAGCTTAATAGAATCCTTTGAAAGGACCTGAGATCAGAGTTGTAGTTCATATAGATTAACATTTGAGATAATGTTTTTGGGTTTTTTCTCTTGTTTACTTATAATTATTTAAAAGAATTAAGATTGGGTTTGATTTGTACCCTGATTCGAAATTGTATGCTGTTCGACCATCATTGTTGTACAACTAGGGGAGACTGGGGTACATTTAGTCAGAAAGTTATGCTTCTTCTTTGCGTATAATTTGCGAAATATAATGTCTGATTCTTCCCCTGGCTAATTGTAAAAATTAAACAGTACAGTGATATGGGTAGAGGGACCCAAGAAGCAAAATAGCTGCCTTGTAGAACCAAGTATTAGATAAGTCTTTTAGTGCACTTTGAAAAGACTTAAAGTCAGAATTTTCTGTTTCAATTCCTATAGAAGCTTTTAAGATCCTTAAGAGTGCGCCACTTTACTTATAGTATTCTCAGTGATAGAACTAAGACCGTTATAAGTAAATAAAAAATTTTTGGTTCTATAATGCCTTACTTAGGGAATTCTAGAAGACTATATTAAGAAAAAATTGTTTCTTGGGGAGCCTTTGAACTTTCGCACATAAAAATGATGTTCAAGTTCAGTGATTTTTTCTGACTACCATGCAAACCGTATTGATTCTCCAACTATGCCAAAAAAATCTCTTACTTATAGGGTTCATAATCCCACCTCACGTAATCCCAGAAAATCCTCAGATTTTCCTCTAGAGGAAAATGAAAATTTAATCCCGATTTGTGCGAAAGTTCAAACAAGTTTCCATCTTCGCACACGATTCACGTCATCATTGAACACCCTATTTTTACCTTAAATTTTGCACCGGACACTAAAAGTTGCACATCATTGTTTAAAGAGAACTCTAATCTACTTGATTAAACCGTTTGTACAACACTCGGAACAACGATTCGGAACCCACTGTATCTACACACTGAGATAAATCCAAAAAAGTTAAAATAACATTCCCGAAATGTTAATTTTATCCTGCAGTATTGATCCGAAAACGGTGTAAATATTACCCTATTTTAGATTATTATGGGTTAAATTTACCCTTCTTTCATGTTGATTTTACCCTTAAAAGGTGTAAAATTAACATTAAAAAATGTTGATATATTTTTATACACAAAAAGTGTTAAAGTTATGATGAAAGAAAGTTAATGACAGCCTCTTTTTTTCTCAGTGAAGGAATAAAACGTTTTAATATCTATTTTTTGAAACTTTTCTAAGAGATGTTTTTATGACACGAAAACCACTTTTTTGCTTGATTCCATGGGAATTTCATTCCTGAAAACGGTACATCTGATGAATGCTTTCTTGAAAAGTCCAAATATCACCAAATTTACACTAATCAATAAGTTTTTTAAGCTAAAAATTGACTAAATGTCTACAAACTAGAACACCGCACAAGATTCCACCATTTCACTACAGAACCGGATATGCTCAAAAACGTTTGAATGCGCATCATTGAAGATTTCTCTGACCCTACAGCTACAGGAATCGGAATTTAGCACAGAGATTGAGCTTCAGAGAACAGGCAAAAATTTTCACAAAACAGTGTCTCACGGACAATTTTTTTTCTTTGACGTGGAAAACAACACAAAAGTCTTGACAAAAGTGAGGTTATGTCAAATGTGCTCAAGAAACCACTTGTTCAGTTTGTACAAGTTTGAAAAATATTTTTATATCAAAGAAATGCAAAATTACTTTTACAATTACTCAACTACGGCATAATTGAGTCAAATTACTTCTTGTTTATTAACTTTAAGATTTTTAAGTTTTACTCTTTGGTGGTGGATCAAATTGGTAGATTACAATATTTGTGAATATGAGGGATTGCATCTAAAATGAAGTTTCCTGGAAAATGTGCGAAGAAGCAATGTCTTCTATGTGCGATCAATCAATTTGAGTCAAGTTTGGGAAATTTCTTCCACCCACAAAAGCGACCTTCTTCAGCCCAAAAGGTTTTTACATAAATCTGAACCCTAATAACCCCTCTACCTCCTGTGATAGTCGTTTTTCAGAAAAGTGATATTAATTGTGCAAAATCATATGAAGTATTACACCTCAAAATTACAATTTTGGACATGTTTTTAATTTTTGCTTCCTGAAACTAGGAAAAAAGGATTAAACTCCCATTTTTTTCAGGAAATGTGGGATTTAAGACTGGCTATTGAAATATATAGCCATAGGTAAGATTCATAAATGGATACGGAAGAAAAACGAAGTATTTGGGGGTAGCGTATGTACGAACGATCAAATCTTTTCCCTAATTTTATTATGTTATAGTAGGGTCTTAAGATCTTTTAATAATAAAAAACAACTTGGTTCCCTGATGCTTCGACTTGAAAAAAATAAAAATGGCTAAAGAGAGTTTCGGGATAAAGCACTTAACCGAATCCAGAATCGAAAAAGTCTCGTAAAAGACTATAATTTTTCAAAAAAAGCATCACTTCATGCGAACCTGTGGGAGCTAAAATCGAAAAGTGATTTTTGATTTTTCAATTTTCAATTATTACACTAATATGTCCAAAAAAAACTACAGTAGAGTCTCTCAAATCTGAATCTCTCAAATTCGAACACCGTTGGGATTCAAAATGTAATTTGTGAGGTTATGTTAGAAAATTCGTGTTCTTGGTGAATGAAAATCATATTTATGTGCTTCTTCCTGAATGTTTACATACATTATGGTCGTGTAAAATGAAAAGGAAGTATGTTACCACTAAGACTTGCGAGAAAGTACGGGAATTTGATTCAAATTACAATTTAATTTCACACAAATTTCGTTAGTTTTGAAAAAATCGTTCGAATTTGGGAGGTGAGAAATGTCAAAAATACCCCCCGAGCGTTCGAATTTAGGAGACTCTACTGTAATCTTTATCTTATCTAGAAAAATTATTTGTCATTTTGCAACTCTGTTTCTAAAATTGCTATAACCTAGGAACTAATTTTATTTAAAAAAAAAACTATTTAAATTATGTCATTCAGAAGTTCATAAGACAAAATAAAATTCACAGCATAATTGTGGGAAAAAATGACGAAATTTTGCAATGAATGATTCAATGTCTGTGTAAAGCCTCAAAGAATTATCTAATTGCATTTTAATTTTTTGGGTATTTCGAACAAGGTGTCAAAAGTGAAAGACCTTGTCCAATAGAGCTGACAAAAATGTCTCAAACAATAAAACAATTTCGTAATAAATTATTTTTCTGTGCTCTGCACTTCGAGGAAGGTTTATAAACCAGAGTTTGAAGAATACTTATAAAATATTTCAAATGAGAAAACTGTGTATCAAGTTGATGTGAAAATTCTTGAGAATTGCTCGAAGTATGACATACAAGGCTTCCCTTTTGTTAAAAACTTTAAAAGTTTTTCCAAGAAAATAAATCAGTGTTAAAAATGGAAACGGTTTTAATAGGGGGAAGTGGGGCAGCTTTGAAACTGGGTTTTTTCTTATTTTTAAATGGGATTGGGCCTTTTTGTGTATAGCAAACCAATTGCGAAGATAAATTACATCATCATGATAAGGCTCAATTCCACTTGAAAATAGGAGAAAAAAGTCCTATTTTAAAGCTACTCCACTACAAAGGTATCCCACTTCCCCTACATTATTTTCAAATTTGAGAAAATATTCTACAACACTTTTTTTAGCAATCTTTCAGTAGATTCATTTAATTTATTCACTGTTATGGATTTGATAAGAATTCAATCACTCCACTTTCTTTTAATCTCTTAACCTGATAATAAATTTTATTTAAGAAGATTAATTTAAATAAACTTTTAACAAATTTAAAGATAAGTCAACTTATGAAAAATAAAAATAATTAAAGTAATAACTGAATTCTGTAGAGAAAGAGCGTCTACACTTTGTCAACAAATTTAGATGAACATTAAAAACACAACTGTTCAGACGTGAACATGAGGAAGCTAAGAAACTTCAGGGAAACATATGAAAAAATTGCACAAGAACTAACAAAAACATACACTCAATTAATTTTAGGTAACCCACTCAGAATATAGAGCAACAAAAATACATCAAAGATGCGCTTTTCAAAAAATTGTAAATATATGAAATAAATTGTCATTGATACTTTGTCACTAAGAACAACAAGTGTTTTTTCTTACACGTGTGGCAGAGACTTTGAGTGCATTTTCATTAATTCGATCAGTAATTACACTCAGAAAAAAAATCGAGTAAAACTTACTCGAATCGATGTTGAATTAACTCTTTTTCGTTGTGATTTTCGATTAACTATATTTTAGAGTTGATTTTATTTCAATTTAGGTGTAATATTCGGAAGGGTTGTTTCAACTTTTTTCCTAAAATTTAAGTGACAAAAGAGTGTAAATAACTCTTTTTAAGACTGAAAATAACTCGTTTTAAAATCTGTTTTGAAGTTAAAATAAAACTTTTAAATCCCAAAATGGATAGATATTGCAATTTTATGTTTTTTTCTTGATTTTATTGATATTTTCTTGATCTCAAGTTTCCTATATTCCGAGCAAAATATCACGTATGATGCACGTACATGTCTTCATGAAACACTGTTAGGACCCAAATAGACTCAGGCTGATCCTCCAGAATATTTAGCTTGTAAAAATTTGTATAGTAGAGATTTATCTCAAACTGTCATACACTGAAGGCTTACGAACATCGATTAGAGATCCTTTGCATAAATTTCCTTTACCTAATCCTTTACTACAAAATTTTATACGTTAAATATTCTCGAAGATCAGCCTGAGTCTATTTAGGCCTTTAGGCATATTTCTAATTGATGTTCTAGTATGAACTTTGTCACACGAAAATCTTCTTGACTGAAGTATATTCTTATAACGAAAACACTTAAGCATATACTTCAGTCGAAATGAAATTTTACATCGAAAAAGAGTAATAATTACATCGATATCCGATGAATTAATTCAACTCGCACAAAGAGTTGTTTCAACTCTATTTACTAAAATTTACAACGAGAAAGAGTAACAATTACATCGATATTCGTAGAGTTAATTAAACTCTGCCATAGAGTTGTTTTAACTTGTTAGATTTTTTCTTTATTCTACTAAATATATACATACTTCCTTTCTTATTCATTGAAATATTTATCAGCCTCATACAAACCTTTTTCGTACAAATTATACGGAATGAAAAATTTTATTTGGTGGCTAATTTTACACCAGTCTCCCCTACAACAACTAAACTATGATAAACTGGTGAAGTTTATTGTGAATGAGGATTAAATTTTTGGTTATTAAAATTTCTTTTAGGGTAAGTGTGCCAAATTTTGGAATAGTTGCATGCAAGCGTCAAAGTCTCAAGTTTGAAATGTAATATTTTAAATACAAATTGATTTTTTTTTATTCTTCTTTTGTAAGAGTGTTGCTTTGAACCTTGTGAAGAGTTTACCGTCTTTATTTACTCTAAAATCATTCTTAATACATTTTAAAATGAATAAAAATATAGACGTAACTTTGGTGCCCTATTTCGGCCACCTTCATTTTCATAGTTCCTTGCCCTTCGGGAATTCTTCCAATGCCTTTTTCACGTCATCTCGTTTGTCGAAGTTACATTTTTTGTTATTCTTTTGCATTGTATAATCTCTAGAGTACGTAAAATCTAAAAGTTCATGGAAATTAGAGGAACAAAAAAGGTGGCCGAAATTGCAAGCTGGCCGGAATTTGGCACACTTACCCTAATTGTGGTAAAATACCCTTTTTTCTCACTGTAATTTACAATATAAAGAGAAATTCAATGACTTAATAGAAAATTATAACACTGTGCACCAACAATTACGACAAAAGATCTACTTCTGGCTCCAAAGCGCATTTTACGCTTTTATTTTCGCGAGACATTTGAAAAATATCACTTAAGAACCTATGAATACATTATATTTTATGATGATTTCAAAAGTTCTAGTTCTATTGTATGCTCTCTAAAATTTACGACCGATTTTAATTAACTTTTAGCTCAATAAAATTTGCATTTACATAATCCTTAAACAAATTAAATTAAATTGTATCACCTTTCACATCGTATTGAGATTATTACATTTCTAATGCAATATTAATTAGTAATAATTCGGTCAGTATGTATTCGGTGGCACTTTTTAATTTTTCATGATAAAAAATAATTCTTTATTGATCAATTTTCAAATTTACTGATCGGAAATGTTTTTTCAATTTTTATTACAAAAAAATGCACGTAATACGGTGCAGATTATTTTTAGAATTATTTTCAAAGGAAGGAAGCGGTGTACATAATCTTGAAGATTTTACATATAAATTCAGGAAATGACAGAGAAAGTTAAAAAAAAAATGCCGAAAGCGGAGTTACAGAATTTTTTCATCCTTAGAATTAAATTGATTTACTATTTCCTACTAATATTTTATTCTTCAAAGTACTGCACTGTACAAATGATTGGAATGTAAGACTGATTAATTCCGCGGCTAAAGTTCCTGCTAAAGAAAGGGATATAAATTTTGCCTTTGTAGAATTTTCCTGATCTAAAAGGTGTGCCGGAGCCATTGAAAACGGTGAAATTCTCATTCAAATTTTGGCAAAGGGAACATAAAGAGTGATTTCTTTTATCATTAACCACTTTTGATAATTATTATTTTAGGGATCTTTAAGATTTAGGATTTTTACTGATTAAAATTTAATCCCGGCACACCTTTTAGATCAGGAAAATTTCATGAAGTCTAAATTCGCAACTTTTTCTTCTTTTAAACAATGAGAAGGAAAGGGATTTTGATTTCATGAAATTTTCCTGATCTAAAAGGTGTACCGACGCCACTATAAAGTAAATTTTATTTGTTGTACTTAAGACACATCTTTTAGATCAGGAAAATTTTAGGAAATCTAAAATCACATTAATTTATTTCTCACTCGTTTTGTATGGGTCTATCCCACTTTTTCCGTACAAAAAATTGGATTGAACTAAATTTGAATTTGTTGTGATGTTTTAAAGAAGAAGAAGAGTGCAAAAAATGATAAATGCGTAACTTTTGAGAAAGAATGGGATGTGAATTTGGATTTCATGAAATACTCTTAATCAAAAAGGTGTAGGGGAGACCGGGGCAAAATTAGCTACGGACAGTATTAGATAGAGGGAGGTTATAGCGTGCCATAGAAGGAATATTCAGGAGACCATTATTAATTCCAAGTAAAAATTACTCTTGCTATTCATTGAAATATTTATCAGCTTGATAAAAACATTTTTTTCAACAACTTATGTCCAACGCACAATAACTTTCGTTTGTAAACATGTTTTTAAAATTGCCCTATGTGAGTGAGCGAGATGACTAGATTGAGATTTCATTTACTCTCATTAAAATGTCAAAAACATGTTTACAAAACAAAAGTTATTGTGCGCTAGTCATTATGACCATCATTATGCTCAAAGCACAATAAATTTTGTTTAGTAAATATGTTTTTGACATTTCAATGGGAGTGAGTGAGATCTAGATCTAGTGATCTCGCTCATTCTCATGGGAAATTTTGAAAACATGTTTACAAACAAAAGTTATTGTGCGCTGGTCATTATGGTCATATGTCATTATGACCAGCGCACAATAACTTTTGTTTGTAAACATGTTTTCAAATTTTTCTATGAAAGAGAGAGCGAGATGACTACATCTAGATCTCACTCACTCTCATTGAAATATCAAAAACATGTTTACAAAACAAAAGTTATTGTGTGTTGGGCATTATTCGCAGTAAAAAATATCATTTGCTGGTTCATTCTGTCCCAGTCCCCCCTACGGGAAACATTATTTTTTTTTTAATTCAAGGGATAAGGAATTTTCCTCGAAAGAATTGCAAGCAATTTTGTTAGTTTCTGTATATATAATTATTATTATTATTCATTATTCATTTACAATTAGCTGAACATGATATCCAACCACGATTTGTTCCTATAGGTCCCCTTGTATTGTTATATATTTGAGTTCGAGCAATAAAATGGAGCATAAAGTGAAAATTAAAATCTAATATCTCAAACAGGTCAAATAGTTATATTTATTTAAAGAAGTGCATTCAATGTATTAAATATTAATCTGTTTATTTGAAAATGTCTTTGCAATACTCACCAGACGCACCACACATTTTTTTAATACTCACCAGAACACTGTTTTCTGAAACAACTATACTCCCCAAACCTACTGCAGTTTGAAACCTTCAATAATTTTTAATAAAAATAATTTTCCAAGTGTGTTGTAAATAGTTTCATTAATATCTTTATTGTGTTTACAAGTCTTAAATTTCGAGCATTTGCTATTCGGAGGGGACTGGTACAAGAATCTCTCCCAAATCGTCTTCTTCAAAGTGTTTAAAATCATATCTGATAACAAATCTAATGTCAACAATTAGAAGACCAGGTCCCTTCCTTGAGCGATTTCTTGAACTTGCTCTGCTTTCAATGTTATTTGATCATCAGCAAAAGTATCAATATCGATAGTCTATTTCATGCTAAAAGAATTTCAATAAAAAATATTGTTTATTTTTACGGAAGAATTATACTCTCTAATATATGTTGATAAGAACTCGACCATCTGCTGAGGATTCCAAGAAAAAAGTGAAAAAGCAGAAA
Organism: Phlebotomus papatasi; assembly: GCF_024763615.1. Taxonomy (NCBI): domain Eukaryota; kingdom Metazoa; phylum Arthropoda; class Insecta; order Diptera; family Psychodidae; genus Phlebotomus; species Phlebotomus papatasi. The sequence continues at coordinate 105,509,665 of NC_077223.1, forward strand.
AATAAAGTATTAAATCGTGACGGTTAATTTCACTTTTATCAACTCGCTAACTTAATATTAAAACATTGAGCGAAAGAGAAACCTTCATGCGACGTAGTCTAGTTCAAGTTTGTTGTTTTGCAATAAAATATGAATCATTGTTTATTTATTCTAGGATTTAAACATGAGATCGGAAATGGTAGAGTAAAATAGGTTTGTAAATACGCATCAAATTTGCAGCAAATAATAAAAGTTAATCAGTAAAAAAATGAAAAATAGTCAAAATAATACATAATTAGTAAAAATAAAATATGGATATTAGGATTTGAAGATCAGCAGTCAATCGATCAATAGAAATATTCATTTTGATAAGCAAAAAAATTAAATAAAAGGCAGTAGAAATATTTAATTTTTATCAATTTTTTATGTTTTATTGACAAAATTTTAGATTTTCAATGACCAACTTAATTTTTACTGATTGTATTTAATATTTTACTGCTCATTTTTAATATTTTACTCATTTTTAGTATTTGAAATTTAAACTAATTTTATTTATCTTTTTTTTTTAATGAAAAATCTGAATATTTCCACTGTAAATTTTTAATGTGTTACGAAATTTACTCTTGTACCAAATTGACCATTTTCACTGATCATTTCAGAATATTTCTTGATCAATATTAATTTTTTTTGCTGCTCATTTCTTTTTGCCGTTGTAATAATCTTTCTTTAAAACCTTATTTATAACTCTAGGGGAGACTGGGGCAAAAAGTCACAAATCGAAAATTTCAAAATTCAGTATCTTCCAAGATAAATAAGATAGCGGCTTAAAATTTTATGCATAGATAGCCTCCATAAACCTTCTTCGATGTTGTATGTTTCTTCAAATTCGAACAAGGAATTTAGAAAATAAAAAATATCAAAATTTTTAGCCCTATTTTTGAAATATTTTCCTTCCAGAAAATAACAATTATTACCTACTTATTTTCCAAAATTGATTCACTGGTGAATATTTTCTAAATAATTTGGATGTTTTGAATACGAATCCGCTATCTATTTTAGAATTTCACAAAAAGTTCTTTTCTCCAGAAATCCTTTTATTAAAAACAACCACTTGGGGTAAAAAGTAACAAAAGGTATGGAGCAAAAAGTAAGAAAAACCGAAACAATTTCTGATGTCCCACGGTGAAAAGAAACGTCAATGCTATGTGTCGCCGCTTGCTGCTTGTATTGGTCAAACAATTTGCAGTCTTTTGTGTGTGTTTTTTCTAAAATAGCTTGAAAATCGTTTTTATCGTTCAGTTAGAAAAAATGGTGTTTTACAAAATTGTAGTGTAGAGGAATAAATTTACCATGAAAATATGTTATCTAGGTATTTTTTTTTTTAATTTACGGAATCCCGTAATAAAGCGAAACAAAATGTGATAGTATCTTATGCCTGATACTATTTGCCCCAGCATTTTTGAGAAATTGGCCATTTTTAGAAATTGGCTCGATAAACGTATTTCCTTACAAATTAGAGGAAAATTACTTTCACAAAGTTGTAGAGCGGTAAATTTCCTATAAAACTGCGCTAATTAGAAATTTCTGGGGCGTTCAAGTACTTTGTAAAAAAAAAAATAAAATATCCGTTTTGTGACTTTTTGCCCCAGTCTCCCCTAACTTTGATATTATTATGCCTCAAAAATCACATTTTATTGAATTTATTTAAACCAATAAATAAATTAAATAAACAGTAAATCAAGCATCTGTTAGAGGCAAATTTATAAAGTTAGCTGAAAGTTTTATAAATAAAAAGAAAACGATAAGAGTATCTACCGTAATCTTACGTCTGGAGCAATTCGTTGAATTTTTTTAAATGCTTGTATAATGACTATAAAAGATGAAAACAGGGTTATACGGGCTTCAGACTTAAGACTTCATGTGAATTTAACTATGCTTAATTAATTTCTTCTAATTTATCAGTCAAGATTAAAAAAATATAATTTATGGATTAGTTTATTAAGGACAAATTATCTATTAGAATTAGATTATGAAAATTCAATAAAATTAGTTCTTATTTAGAATTTTGAGACCTTCGGAAACTGGGCTAAATGGGAAAACCAGGTTATACCTACACTGAGAGAAATCCGAAAAAGTTAAAATAACATTCCGGAAATGTTAATTTTACCCTCCATTATTGATCCGAAATCGGTGTAAATATTACCCTTTTTAGGTGTATTATGCGTTAAAGTTACCCTTCTTCCATGTTGATTTTACCCTTAAAAGGTGTAAAATTAATATTAAAAAATGTTGATATATTTTTACACCCGAAAAGTGTTAAAGTTATGACGAACAAAAGTCAATCGTAGTCTCTTTTTTTTCTCAGTGTATAGCCTGAAGACTCCTTCACTGAGAAAAAAGAGAGTTCGATTAACATTGTTTCCTCAGAAATTTAACAATTTTTAGGTGTAAAAATATATCAATATTTTTTTAATGTTAATTTTACACCTTATTGAGAAGTATAGGTTTAAGTGTAAAACTTAACATAAAACTCTCTATAACCGTAAATTGAGATGAAGTTGTATGTGTGGAGTTGTTGTAGATCCAATGTTTATTTTTATTGAAAGAATATTATCGGAAAATGCAATTTTCCTGTGTTCTGTGAATGAAACTTACCCCTCAATGTACTGGAGTTTCATTGCTTTCCAAGCTTCAGGAAAATTAAACTCGTGAACAATTTCTCCAAGAAAAAACCTTCACTCTCTTGCTAGAATATTTGTAGAGGGAGCATTTCCCCTCATCACGTGCTCATTTTCCATACAATATTGTGCATTTTTCAGTAGTTTTACCAACACCTACAATCAGCGAGTAAATAGAAAGCAAAAAAATGGGGCAGCAGGTGAGAGACATTCAATATTCCTAAATATTTGTCCTTTATTTTTACACACTAGGGGAGTCACCTCTAGAATCCACGGTGACGTCACGAAGAGAAAGCTTTTCTATTTACAGGGCTGGTTTTGAGGTTCTTTGAGAGGAGAATCAGATTGTGTTTGGATTAGAGCAGTGACATACTGAGCATGATTCCTCATCTGTGCCATCTCCGCATCCATTGCGTCCAGAACAGGCAATTGCTGTAGATCTACATCGTCCATTTCGGCACCTCAGAGGGCAGTAGACATTCTCAAAGCTGCTCAGGAGTCTGAAGAAGATTGCTGGCATCTCGCGAGAGCCACAAAGATAGGCTGGCTCATCGCTTCCGTCTCGGCATGAGACAATTGAGTTGCAGTACTCATATTCCGGGAGGCATTCGCCACTGCGACACCTAAAGGTCCCTTGAGGACACTGTCCAGTGGCGATGGAACTGCAGTCTGCCTCATCCTCACCGTCCGGACACTGTCGACGTCCATCGCATCGAGCACCACGGGAGATGCACTTGGAACTGCGATGGCAGAAGAACGTTTGTGGGGGACACTGGGATGTTTCTGTGGCTTTGCATTCCTCATCTGATGCATCCGCACAATCCGGTCGACCGTCACAGACGAAATACCATGAGATGCAGATTCCACTCGAGCGGCACTGAAAGCATTCACAAAACAATTTTATCCTCTGTTACGCAGCCGGAAAGATAGTTTATTCAGTTAACTTGTTCGAAAAATAACCTATTGAAAAAGTTTTTCAGAAGAGGGTAGAATGTAGGGAAACATGGGGCAAAATGTGACAAAAAGAAAATTAAAAGCTAACTCAAGTCATTTCAATGACGTACAAATAACGTTTTTATGACTTACTCGTCTAACGCAAGGTGTCACTAGTGACCGCTTTAATTATAGGCATTATCCATGTTCTAGAAAAGGGCCTTAATAAGTACTTATAAATTTCTTAATTTAGGCGTTTAGTTATCGAGCGAAAGCAACGACATCTTGCGGACATTAAGAAATACTCGGAACGACGACTCAGGACCCACTGTATCTACACACTGAGAGAAATCCGAAAAAGTTAAAATAACATTCCGGAAAAGTTGATTTTACCCTGCAGTATTGATCCAAAATCGGTGTAAATATTACCCTTTTTAGGTGTATTAGGGGTTAAAGGTAGCCTTTTTCATGTTAATTTTACCCTTAATAAGATGTAAAATTAACATAAAAAAATTTTGACTTTTAATTTTTTTTAAATTTATTTCAAAAATCCACAACAAATAGGGTACAACCCTCTTAAAATCGCGTGGCAAGAAAAAAGAAAAAAACACAGAAAAAAAGGAAAAATGGAAAGAAAATAATAAATATATTTGATATATTCTTACACCTAAAAAGTGTTTAATTTCTGAGGAAAAAATGTTAATCGCACCCTCTTTTTCCTCAGTGCATCGGTGGACCTAAAAAACTCCTCAAGGTTCTTGTGTGCCAGAATAGTAATTCATTTAAATTCCCCCAATTTTATTTTAATAAAAACATTTTAAATTTCCGAAAAGGAGACCGAATAACCCGAATCAACTGATTTAAACCAATTTGTAAATCACTCGAAAGATTCCACAAAATAATTTTGAGAGTAGGGTAAAGTGATATAATTTGGAATTAGTGTTACAAGTTGGACAATTCGCCGGTACAAGTTGGACATGGCTTTTTTCTTGATAAATACAGTAAAAAATTTGTTTTTAAGCACAAGGAACCAAATTATAAAACTAAAGCATTAAAAATATACAAATAAAAATGAAGTAGGGGAAAGTCGTCTGCCTTTAAATGCAGCAGCCTTCAAATGTTGCGATTTTTTCGTTGTTCTCAAAAGCATAAATTATATTCTATTACCTATTAGGTAGCTATCCATCATCCTCACAAATCATCAAAAAATGGAGAGCCTAGCTCCTATTTCCTAGATGCTAGATCAAAAAAAATGAAAATGAGCTCTAAACTGTAATTTTGATGTTCCACAAATCATGTGATTTTTCATAGTAAAAATCATTTTACAAATAAATCTTCCATTGTGACACATAGAAGGTTAATCAAGCTTAATATTTCTGTTAATACATTTTGGTTCAGATGACACAATTTTTGTGGGTGGCAAAAATTTGAAAATATCACCCTGCAGCAGCCTTTAAATGCTAATGTCGTGTGCCTTTAAATCCTATCTTTCCATACATCAAAACATGTGAAATCGAACTCCTACTTTTCTCTGACGAACGTCATACAAATACTTATAACCTGCTATCTTGCTCCGGCCGGGATGTTTCAAGTTGACAATTGTCAACTTCAATGGCTTTTTCTTCCAAATTTTCAAGTGAAAAACAGTTCTTCAGAAAAATGTGAAGAAAAGTTATTGTTTAATGTCTTTTGACTGCAGTGATGATTTTAGTGAGTGCGTTAGGCTTCAACCTATTCATTTATAGCCCATTTAGTTTTATTGATTCAATATTCTCAGTGAAGGAAAAACATTTAAAGGCAGCTGCCTCGCGTTTGAAGGCAGACTATGCCAGCTGCCTTCATACAAATCGACATCACTTTTTTAATTTCCTCAGAAGGAAAAACTGAGGACTTGCGAGTGCTAAATGAGGTAATCATATACGCCGAATGAACAAGAGAATTTTTTGGTGTAGTAGAAAATAAAATCCATTTTGTGGATTCTTCAGAAAAAAATCTTAAATTTGGAACTCCATTTTTCATTTGAAGGCAGACGACTTTCCCCTACTAAATTTATCAAAAAAAAAGCCCTGTCCAAATTGTACCATTGTCCAACTTGTACCACTTTACCCTAATGAAATTAATTTTCGGACAAAAATTACTAATCGGTTCATGACTGGTTCTCAACCGATTTGAACGGATTTATAAATCACTCAGAATATTTCCCAAAATACACCTTAGGAGTAATTTAATTGAATTTCGTATAAAAATTATTTATCGGTTATGAACCGGTTCATTACCGATTCAAAATCGCTTGGAACCGGTTCAGTTTTATAGAAAATTTCAACGATATTTCCACACATGGTCAATTGTCCGTCTGGGAAATCTCTAAAACATATCCAAAAAATGAAGAAAAAAATCGCACGACGTGTTTTCCTGCAATTCCAAAAGCACGAGGAGTTGGGGGAAAATGAGGGGCATGTTAATGTACCATTTAGTCAACGTACCAGAAATACTTGAGATAGAATGTCCATATTTTGGGATTAGTTTCCTACAGATTAATAGATGAATTTTTTGAAAAGAAATTTTTTTTACCTATTACGGGGGCGCGAGGAGCCCCTGTCAAACACACGTCTTAACGGTCATTGAATTTAAATTCTGTGCATTAATTCATTAAAAACTCTATTGCTTTAGATAGAGTAACTAACCAAGAAAACAAATTGGCAACTTGAATTCAAATCAGGGAAGAGGAACGAGGCCAATTTTAACAAATTCGACGGGATGTCAAATTTTCCATTCGCCATTTTGAGCGAAAATTTTGCATGACCTTCCGCGAAGCAAGAAAACAATAAAAAAATGTATTTTTATCTCTGTCTGACTATTTTTCCCAAGTAAATGAAGAACTAAAGTAACTAAAAATGCATTTTCGACAGCAATTCAGATAAAAATTGACTAGGAATAAATCATCTAAAATCACTCAATTTGCGTATGATGTATAATACCATGGTAAGGAATGGGTTAAGTTGACTTATTGGGGGTCCTCTTAGGTCCCAAGTCGCTATCTCTAATCATTTGGCTTCTAGAGCTGGCGACAGAGGGAATCTGAATTAGGTGAATTCTTAAATGGTCTATCGACTTAGGCAATAACAAACAAATAGACATCTTGTAAACTTGTAAGGCTTTCCCCTTAATACAAACTACTTAATTAAAGATTTTTACAAAGGCTTTAATTAAGTACTTATGTTATGGCTGAGTCATGCGATTTTATTTTTGCGTTGAGTTTTGTCTCATTTTCATTATTTTTTTAAGTCATTCAGTTAAGAATTTATAACGTTCTTGTACTTTTGATACTCAGCAGGATGTATTTGTGGTCTACCAAACGTTGATTCATTTTTGTAAAAAAAAATTATATTTAAATAAATTTTGATTGTGATAGAATCTCATTATAATCACTTCAGCACATCAAATCAATTCACAGTGTGATGGCATCTTCAAGTAGATTGCGGCCCTTCATATCCACTCACCTTTTCTTTTCTCTTTCGTTTCGCGTGTTCTTAGAGAAAGCAAAACAATGACTTTGGTGTTTCTTTCCGCGTGATGAAAACGTTCTCAGAAAAAGGTATTAAGAAATCACCGAGCAACGGTTTAAGATTGAGTTAAACTCCTCAAATTGATATCCAAAGCCATCAGAAATGCTCTTAGAATTGGTCTACGGAGATTGAGGGTGGACTAAATGAACTTTTTGCTAAGACTCTCACGCTAGAACTCATAAAGTTTCAAATTACTGAAGTGGGACTAAAAGGTAATTAAAAGAACACTCTCAATCTTCTGTTCATATCTCACAAAACTCTAGCTCAATTCCTGAGGTACTTTTTTGTCTGTTTCGGGGAATTTTCGCAAGATGAACTAAAGACACTTTTAGTGAAAAGAACATAAATTTTTATGTTGTCGTAAAGTCTAAAGTGGATGTAACAAAAAGTTCAATTGTTTCACTCATCATTCCTTCTTTAGGTATCAGCACTTAATCAACAACTCAATTGAAGAAGAACTCAAAAGAAAATCATATCACAAGAAATTCTTAAAGAAAACCTCAATTGGACATTCTTAAGAGACCTTATGTGATTTCTTTCATATCCATTTTTAAAGAAGAAAAATTTAACGTTTCCAACACGATAAGATCAAAAATGCCTGAGACAAATTAATAAACCATCGTAATATAGCTCGAAGATATTTTTGGTATTTCTCAAGAGTTATTTTATGAAATTCTCTGCACGTCTAACATGAATATACAACATTTCTTCAATTGGGTTTAGAGAAAGTGATTTTTTTTATTCCAGAAATTGTCACGATTTAAAGTTCCCACCGAGACATCTTCCACTGAAGAACAATCGCCAAAAGCTCTAAAGAAGACTCTCAAAATGTTAATGTTTTACAACTAATTAACAGACCTTTCCTTGCTCGAACTCGAAGTGACTGCAGTATATAATCCATTTGTTTTGAGATATATTTAATTAATTTACCTAAAATAGACTTTAATTAAAAATTATTTAGTAACATAACAGTAGAAAATTAAAGAAATCACTAGAACACTCCATTATTTAAGGAAATCGGGTTTACATTGAAGTTCTAAAATGCAGTTCTCAGATGGCGAATTTGAGCCAATGCAAGGGGAAAATAGGAACAGAAGTGGCGAAAATAGGAACAGACGCGGCGAAAATAGGAACAGTCGTGACAGCCAATTCTTCAGACCAGAGGTGTGCAAGAACCGTTTGAAACCGAATAAACGTCAAAATAAGTTTGTTCATGTAGCGTTTTGAGCATTGATGTACAAGTTCCATTTGACGTTTGTTCGGTTTCAAACGGATCTTGCACGCCTCTGCTTCAGACGCATTTTGGGAAATACTTTTGAAAATTTTCAATAAAATAAAATTCATAACCGTCACCTAAGTTTCAAATTGTAGCTCTGAAGACAACTCAGGTGGCGAATGGGACTAATAACGGCGAAAAAAGGAACGATTGTGACAGTTAATTATTCAGACGAGTTTTAGGGAATAATTTTCAAAATTTGCATTAAAATAAAAATAGTAACAATTTAATGAGTTGTTATTCTGGCACATAAGAATCTTGATAAGTTTTTCAGTGTTTTATTATATTTTGTGTTTATTTTTAAAATAATTTTGATTTAAAATAAATAAAATGGAATGAAGAAGTCGAATTTGTATTTAAGTTTTTAAATGAAGTTTTGTACAAAATTTCAGTGACGAATTAGGACCAATATTATGGCGAAATTAGGAACAGATGCGGCGAAAGTAGAAACAGTCGAGACAGTTCATAATTCAGGCGTGTTTCTGAATATTTAAAGAATATTCAAATAAATAAAATTAAAAACTTTTTCACTGAAAATGAAAAATTCACTTTTTCACTGAAAATGGACTTTTTACTGAAAATTTTCAAAATTTGCACTAAAATAAAATTAGTAACAATTAAATGAGTTGTTATTCTGACACATAAGAACACTGATGAGCTTTTCAGTGTTTTATTATTTTTTGTATTTATTTTTAAAATAATTTTTATATAAAATTTATGTAAAATAAATAAAATGGAATTAAGAAGTCGAATTTGTATTTAAGTTTTTAAATGTAGTTCTGTGTACACAATTTAAGTGAGGAATTGGGACCAATATTACGGCGAAATTAGGAACAGATGCGGCGAAAGTACTCTGAATAAAATGTCTTGTTAAAGGATCAAATGGATTTTGTTGAAATTTTGTCAAAGGGATGTTATTTATCAATTTGACAAAACTTTTTCTTGCATTTTATATGGAAAAAACACCCTTTTGACAAACTTTTAACAAGATCCAGTTGGCCACCGATTTGACAAAATTTTTCCATATTACGTATGGAAGAACATCCTTTTTACAAACTTGTCTTGTTAGTTTGACAAAACATTAGTAGTATTAGTGGGAACAGTCGTGACAGTTCATAATTCAGGCGTGTTTTTGAATATTTAAAGAATTTTCAATTAAATAAAATTAAGAACTATTTTATTAGACAAGATCATTGATGAACTTTTTAGTATGATCTTTAAATTTTTATATTTTTGCAAATATTTTAATGCTGAGAATAGAATGAAAAAATCGAATTTGTATTAAAATGTAACTCTTCAGACAGCTAAGGTGGCGAATATGGACCAATATCACGGAGAAAATAGGAACAGAAGGGGCGAAAATGAGAACAGTCCTGACAGTTCATTGATTTGGGAATTGATTTCCCAAATTGTCACAAAATAAAATTAGGAGCAATTAAATGAGTTACCATATTGATACAATACAATCTTAATAAACTTGTTAGTATGATGTTTTAATTTTTTATGTCCTCCACATTTTTTCTAAGCAAATTGGGAATTAAGAATATACCACGGCGAAATAGAAACAGATGCGGCGAAAATGAGAACAGTTTAACTGAAATCTTTAAATTATTAGTTCTCCCTTCCTGAAATTATTTGCTATTTTCAAATAAATCTTATAAAGATTTATTTATCTAGACATTAAATTGATCGATTGAATTCGAGCAGTCTGCGATTTTTTCTTCGCCGTTTCTTTTAATTTGGTAACTAACGGCCAAGAGTTCCAAATAATTTTTCCCTCCGGAAATCATCAAGTTCTGTTCCAATTTCGACTCTGTGTGATCTTCAGACCAGAAGAAAACAAGAACTTAAAAAGAAAATTAATTGAGTGAGCGAAGTAGCAATGATCACCAAGTCGAAGAAATGTCTCAAGTGCATGTTGTCTTAAATGATTTACATGTTTTTCTTTTACTTTGATATTTTTTTTTGATCACAATGACAAAGCCATATTTGGCGTTCTATGGGATCTTTCTTTTGCTCCAAATCCGCTATCTTTGGAGAACTACGAGAGAACCTAAGAATTTACTAAAGGTAATAACTTTCACAGCATGAAATCCATTCATTGAGAACACCGATGCACGCGCGTGAAAATTTTTCAATTTTTCTACCATCATCCCAGCATAAGAATAACATAAAAAATAATCAGATGGTACTTTTCTCTAAGCATTTGCTCGGTAATTGATTTTTCTGCTAAATCCACTAGAATGGGAGATCTTCCCTCTTAATACTAGAAGCATGGATAGTAATTAATTTACTTTTTTTTCTTTCACTCAAATATTCGAGTGGCTTCACACATCGACAAACACGCGGAAATAATTGGACATCTTTTACATGCATTCCCTATGCAAAGCACCCTCTTAAGAAGATTCTTATTTATGACAAGAATGGTATTTTTTGCTATTTTTATGCGTTATGCGTCAATAAATTACTTTCTCACCTGAAACGTTCCGGCAGTGCATCCTGTTTTATTTGCATGACACTCCTCTTGAAGCCCCTCAATCTTTGCACAGTCACATCTTCCAGCTTTGTTGCAGAAACTAAAGGTATCCGCAAGTTGACACTGTTGGTCATCCGAACAGGGATGTCCAAGTGATACTGGTCCATGGCCTAAATCAATTCTACCTCGTACACTGTGAGTTTTAAGGAGATGCTGGATTTCTTCACTGGATGCTGAGGAATCCTTCCTGGCTTCGTAAATTGCCGCAGGAGTATTTGTAGCCTCTTCAGTTTCATCATCGAAGGATTCTTTAGCCTTAAGAAAAAAAACGCAATGATCAATTTCATTTGAATGTCCAAAATCAAGGCAGTTTTCTTAAAGTCGGACAGCGCTGAAAGTCGGACATACTGAAAATCGGACTATGAGTAGCACAAATACAAATTAAATATGGTTGCTTATTAAGTGTCCGTCTTTTTAAAATGTTGCCTTACAATCCCGCATTTTGATTTTTTTGTAAGAAAATGACAAAGCCAAATCGTAACATGGTAAGGTCCAATTCCATATAAAAATAGGATAAAAGTCCCTATTTTAATAAAGGCACCTTAATCCAAAGGTACACTATTTCCCCCTAGTCATCGAAAAGATCCCCAGATGGAAAGTCTGACGTACACTTGACATTCCAGTTTAGATGGATACAGAGACAAAGAAGACTACGAAAAAGTACAGGCCATATAGGGTGGTGGCATTACTTATGGCCAGTCTATACTTGTGGCCTCTTCGCAAAAATCTTCAATTTTTTCTCACAAAATGATTTCAAAGTACCACGAAATTACCAATATTTGATGTGCTATCATTTAATGAAAATTTTAAATTGATTTACTTTAATATTTCGGTACAATAATAAACAATTTAAGGAAAATATTTTACTGATGCGGATTACGATTAAAAATACGTCAAATCGTTAAGAAATTTACTAACGATCTTAAAAATTTTTACAACTAATTATATCTTCAATCGCAAATATTTAGTACTATTTTTCAAAACTTCTTTCCTTAATAACTATATGTTCTTTTACTATTAAATTTTGATAAATTTTTAAACAATAAATATAAAATTAAAATGAGGCCATAAGTTATGACCAAATTGATAGGATTACGGACTTGTGGCCACGGTGTGGCGCCCTCATACGATATGTGGCACTATTTTGATTTGAAGAGTTGTCAATTGTATTGTTTTTATTCAATAGTTCGGTGTTTTCTGGCAAACATTTAATGAAATTTAAGGTAAGTAATGAAATTGTAATATAAAATTGTTTATAAATAAATGAGGTGTAAAATCTGATTTCAAGATTCCTCGAGAGTTGCAGATTTATCTCATGAATTTGTATTTTGTTACAGATAACCTAACTTTTCTTTTTCACTCTTTTAGGACAGTGATACCAGTAAAAAAAAAATATAAAAAAAACTAAAAAGAGCCTCAATATTCAACTCGCAGGCATTATGAGGCATTGATAATTCAATGGCCGCGACCAGAGTATTTCAGGTGTATCACATTCCTCTCACAACTCTCCTCAATAAAATCTCCGGGAAGGATCCGGAAGAAATATCAGACCACGAAAGCTTTCGCAATGCCCTTACAAAAGGAGACAGAGGGAATTATGAGGTGGATTTTTCATGCAGTCAAATATGCATTTTTCATTATGAAAAAACGGATTGCGGGGCTCAGTAAATAGAAGGATGAGAAGCAATTAATAGTGCAATGCTACAATCATGAATAAAAACTATAAAAACTTAAGAAAAAAATAACAAAAATTTATGAAACTGCTCAATTTTTTTTTCTTTTCTTTTGCACTTAAAATATTTTATTTCTAAGTTTATTTTGCATCATTTTACATTGTGGCCATAAGTCATTCCACGAGCGGCACTAAGTTCGTAAAAGTGGTCACAAGTTATGAATTTTACATGTTTGGAAAAATCATTCTTTTTCTGAGGCTTAAGGGAATTTCCTAATACATTCACCCGGATATATCGAAAAGAGGTACTTAAAAGAAATTACAGTTAAAATTTTATCTTATATAGTCAAAAAGAAAAGAAGCTGTGAGCAAATATGTCCTTAATGTGGCCATAAGTAATGCCGCTACCCTATTCAAGAGTACCGTAGATGCGGGATCGAACATGAGATTGGTTCGGTTAGGGCCATCCTTAAATGATAGAATTAAAGAAAAGCTTACGAAGAGCAGGGGCCTAAAATTACCCCCGAAGGCCAAAATTACCAGAATTTACGGTATTCATTTATAGTATTCTTCCTTTGCCCATCAGTGAAAAAGTCTTAATATTCCAATTTAGGTTCGATTCTAAATTATTCGTTTGCACCCTAAATAAAAAAAATATTCTGAACTGTTTTGTTCTTGATTGTTTTGAAAATTTTAATAAGAGGGTAGCTTAACATTTTATCAATTGGTATTAAACGTTTTTTGATCAAAGAGAACAAGAGTTTTTTTTAATTGTACAATAATGGCCCCGGAATACCTTTTCAAAATCAGGAAAATTTCATGAAATCAAAATTCACATCCCTTTCTTTTTCAAACTTATTGCATATTTTTGGGGGATTCATCTTTGAGGGATTCTCCCTTTTATTGCAAATACTATCATTATTAAAATTTAATAACCGACTGTACATTGTAAGAATGGAATATGTATGTAAATAAATAAAGAAATAAATAAATCGGTGGCAGCCAAAATCCCGAAAGCCAAAATCCCGAACACCAAAATCCCGAATTTTCAAAATCCTGAAAGGGATGAAATTATATGAAGGAAAATGCTTAGAATAATTTCCCAAGACACAGAAGATTTCCCTTTGCCTCCAACAAGCGCAAGTACAATCGTGGTAGTAGCTGTGACACTTTTAAGAATTCGGGATTTTGGCTTTCGGAATTTTGGACTATTCGGAATTTTGGCTTTCGGGATTTTGGCGTTCGGGATTTTGATTTTTAGGATTTTGGCGTTCGGGATTTTGACCGGGACCCAAATAAATATGTCTATCTTACTCTGTCATTCTCCAACTTCGATTGAGCTAAATTGTATTTGTTGTAATATTTAAAAGAAAAAGAAGAGTATCAAAGAATGAGATAGGCATACAGAAAGAGTGTGAGAAAGACAGGGATTCGAATTTTGACTTCATGAAATTTTCCTGATCTAAATATGTTCTGGAATCATAATGGTTACGGCACACCTTTTAGATCAGGAAAATTTGATAAAGTCGAAGTTCACATCCCTTTATTTCTTAAATAAATTTTGCGTATGTCTATCCCACTCTTTCGCACTCTTCTTCTTTTGGACAGCACACCAAATTAAATTTAGTTCAATTTAGGTTCGATTTTAAATTTATGTGGGATAGATTTGAGAAAGAAAGAGAAGTGAATTTTGATTTTGTGAAATTTTACCGATATAATAGGTGTGGCGAAAGCTTATGGCGCTGGCATACCTTTTCAATTTAGTGAAATTCAATCGATTGAAATTTTACCTCCCTTACTCTTTCAAATTGAAATCAGATATAGCTGTCTCTGTCAAATGGAGATTGAAATTGAAATTTCATTTTAATTTCAATTTTAAATTTCATTTGGCAGAATGAGACAACTATATCTGATTTCGGTTTGAAAGAGTGAGAGGTAAAATTTCAATCGATTGAATTTCACTCAATTGAAAAGATGTGCCAGCGCCATTAAGAAACTAATTTAAATCGAACATTCATTTCGATCTTATTGAAAAATCAATAAAATCCTTTCTTTTGACCTTAAATCATTAGACAACCATGGACTGTTCTTCAAACAAATCGTGTTCATAGATCCATTTCCGCACCGATTTTTTACGATTTTAGACAAATGTGCAAAAACGTTCTCGTGAATCGGAATAGCCTTCTTCGAGGAAATTTCTGTTTTAACTTTTTAGAATAATATTCATATGTTCTCAGATTAAAAAGGCTTTAGACTTAATTAATACGATTTTGATCATTCGAATCAAGGGGGTGACATTAGCTCTGAAAAATGCAACCAGTTTTAGTGTAATTTTTTTCCTGTTTTAGTACACATTTCACGAGATATCTCCGAAACTACGTAGGTTGCCAATTTGGGGTTTTCGGTTGCCTCTTCGTTATTAAATTGGCTTTTATTTTGTATTTGCATTTTTTGCTAATTCATTCTACAATGACAGAAAACAGCTAATAAACTCAAAAGTTTTTTCGGTACGCTAGAAACATATGGGAAACATAGGAAACGTCATGCCCCTGATTCGAATCAGATAGCTATTAAACCTTTTCATTAGTTATTCAAGGAGTGTATATTGGCTTTTTTTTTATTTAAAGAAAAATTATCAAAAGTAGCTTCAATTTTCCATTAAAACTTCCTTACAAAAGAAAATTACAAGTTTTCCTTTTTAAAATTTACCTATTTATAAATTTAAATCGCTTGTAAAGACGAGACGTTTTCGGAAACTTCTTAATGATATGCTTTTTGGCGGAAATTCCGATTAAAAAAATGTTTTTTTTATATGTTGTAAAATCTATTTTAAATTTGAGGTCAAATTAGTGGATATAAGGAGAGGGCAACGGATCCTTAAGTTTGACCTAATCGGTCTTTGCAGTACTTGTCAGATCTTTTGTATACCAAAACCTTAAATACTCTAAAGTGCAAGGGGGTCGTCGGTGATCGGAAATCGATACCTCTCACCGTTTGGCCTCTAGCCGTTTGACAAGTTGGAAAAAAATTATAACTGCTCTCTCTCTTTGAGTTCGAGCAGGAAAAATTTTGTGTGAAAAGGTTTTTCAGCTTTGAAAATTGGAATTTTCTTTCTTTTCTTTTGAATGATTTTTTTAGCAAATAGAAAAAATATGTCTTCATGTACCTCGTTGCTTTGGCTCTCTTCGGTGGGGCTTTCTTGCTTGAGAGGTGCTGATTCTGGAAGGTCTTCTGGTTCTTCCGTTGCCTCTAAAGGTTCCTGTGTTGTTACTTCCTCTTCCGGAGCAATACAGACATTTCCTTCCAGTCGAGCAGGATTCTGGCATTGACACCGCCCGAAGAGATTGGGTATCAAGAAGTCACAGAAGCTCCTCTTGTCCCACATTCTGCAGTGCTCATTGCTGTAGCAGACAGTTCCAGGAGGGGCAGCTGCAAGATGTATTATTGAGTTCATTAATCCCATTATCGCCAGCAATTAATCAACTTCCAAACAGTGCTAAATGTCTTGCAATTTAACACATTAGGAGTCAATTGTTGACCATAGACTCAGCACAATATCTTGCAATTTAAACTAATTGGATTACAAAGATGTGCTAATTCAGCTAAATCGTTCGCCATCAACAAATGCAAATAGATTTAATGTATTAGTGATATAGCAATTAATTCAATCAACTGAAGATAATCTTACTTT
This sequence comes from Phlebotomus papatasi, assembly GCF_024763615.1. Classification (NCBI taxonomy): domain Eukaryota; kingdom Metazoa; phylum Arthropoda; class Insecta; order Diptera; family Psychodidae; genus Phlebotomus; species Phlebotomus papatasi. The sequence goes on from NC_077223.1 coordinate 105,525,996, forward strand.
CCATAGAAAGCTAATTTCCTCTGATACAAGAAACATCTTTCGTGTTTTACGACTATATTTTCAGAGATGTTTAAAACTGTATAAGTTATTAGAATTCATTCGACCTGAAATCAAAAGCATCCAAAACATCACAATTCGGGCAAAAATTCTCATTTTTGTGTAATTTGAACTAACTGGAACTGTTAATGGAATTTGCAGAAAATATAAACAAATTAATTTATTCATTTTTGTAAGAGAAGAAAACAAAAATGTTATACATGTGATAATTGCTCATTATCTTCTCGATAAAAATGTAGGTCAATAAAAATTGAATAACAGAAAAATAAAAGCTGATTTGAACGTTATTTTGCTTTTCTTTTTTTTTAAGTAAGGCTAAAAACTAATTTTCCAATTTGGGGATACGCTAAATACGTTAGGACAAATTTATGGCCAAATAAGGAAATTCGTTAAAACATTTGAGTTATGTATTTGCAAATATTAAAATATTAACTTAGAAAATTGTTCATATATAGTTTTAAAAATGGAGCTATTCCAATGAAAAGAAAGGGAATTCTTTCTCCTGCATATTTTTTTAGCACATGATTGTTCTAAAGTGCTTCTACATTATCGACTTTTTTATGTTGGTTCCTGTCTGGACGATTTTCCCAAGTCCTCGTCATGTTCCAAATCAAAAAACCGGTCTTGACAGGAACCAACATAAAGAAAAGTCGATAATGCAGAAGCACATAAGAACAGTCATGTACTAAAAAGTTCAGGAAAAAGGTTTCTTCTTTTCATTTTTCATTGGAACAGCACCAAAAAATTTCAAATAGAGGTGCTTGAAATAGCCATGACCTCGCCATTAATCTTTTGATATAACAAACCAAGGGTCAAATATTTGCAATTTGTTTTAATGTTATGATTTCTGAAGATGCTGGAGCTAGTGCTCAATCTTCTTTCTCCTGCATATTTTTTTTAGCACATGATTGTTCTAAAGTGCTTCTACATTATTGACTTTTTTATGTTGGTTACGGTCTAGACGGTTTTCCCAAGTCCTCGTCGTGTTCCAAAACCAAAAAAAACTAGTCTTGACAGGAACCAATACAAAGAAAAGTCGATAATGCAGAAGCACATAAGAACAGTCATGTACTAAACAGTTCAGGAAAAGGTTTCTTCTTCTCATTTTTCATTGGAATAGCACCATAAAATTTCAAATAGAGGTGCTTGAAATAGCCATGACCTCGCCCTTAATCTTTTGATATAAAAAACCAAGGGTCAAATATTTGCAATTTGTCTTAATGTTATGATTTCTGAAGATGCTGGAGCTAGTGCTAAATCTTTTAATAAATTTCAATAAATTTCCTGAGCTGTGCAAAGTTTAAGAATAATAGGGTAAGTCTCAAGTTTGAAATGTAATATTTTAAATTCAAATTGATTTTTTAATTCTTTCTTCTGAAAGAGTGTTGCTTGGAACCTTGTAAAGATTTTACCGTCTTTATTTACTCTATAATCATTCTTAATACATTTTAAAATGAATAAAAATGTAGACATAGCTTTGGTGCCCTATTTCGGCCACCTTCATTCTCATAATTCCTTGCCCTTCGGGAATTCTTCCAATATCTTTTTCACGTCATCTCTTTTGTCGAAGCTACATTTTTTGTTATTCTTTTGCATTGTATAATCTCTAGAGTACAGTGCTGTCTCTCTATATGCACACTCTCTATTTGCACAGCTTTTGTGTCGGTTGCATTCAAAATCAATTTGTTTACATTTTGACAAAGTAATAAAGAAAATTATTTTCTTGGTAACTAATTTTTCTTGTTTTTAATTTTCTTAATTTTATTTTTTCTGTCTCATATTATAGTTAAAATAACACGGGAAATTCTAGAACAATAAAAAATATAATAATTTATTAAAAGAAAGAAAAAAACCGTTGGGAATTTCAAAAAAAAGTTGTGCATATTCAGAGAGAGAACTGTCAAAAAAAGTACCCAAATTGTGCATATAGCGAGACAGCACTGTACGTAAAATCTAAAAGTTCATGGAAATTCTAGAAACAAAAAAGGTGGCCGAAATTGCAAGCTGTCCGGAATTTGGCACACTTACCCTACTCCTTTTTATACTTTGTCTAATATATGTAATTCGAAATTACTTGCCTTGTGATTTATGTGCTCGTATTTTATGGAATATGACTTACAAATGAGTTGAAAAGATATTCACAAGAAGCTCCCGGAATATAAAATATAGCTAACAAGATCTTATAACAAAATACCTCCGTAAATACCGAAGAAGAATTTTCATTGTTACCCATTTAACGACTGTGTTCTACATTGATTCTTAGATCTTGCAGCTTCTTGAGTGTTTGTACAAAAACATTTTTTCATTCACTCACGAGATAAACAAGTGTGTCGTCTAAACTGGAGGAATCCCTCAGAGCATCGACAGATTCCATCTGAACAGCCACTGTTGGTGACTTTCTTGGTACATTGCGCCTCCAGCAGACACTCGCTACCCAGCAATAGAGCTGCAAATCAGGAAATGGCAGATTTTCAGTGACTGGAATCAGAGATTGACCTCCAGAGAACTTACCATTGAGACATTGAGTGCTGTTGAATTGGACAAACTCCTCTCTGCACTCGCATTCGTTGTTCTGATTGCAGAAACTGGCAGCGATGGCATCAGAACAGTCCATGTCGTGCTGGCACTGGCTACCAAGAAGTCTGACCTCCTCCTCTGCAGACACACACCAAATGATCACCTGGCAATTAAAGATTCGTTATTGTGTTGCTTGATTGTCTCTCCCACGGAGAAAAAAAAACACAATGACGGAGAAAATTCGCTGAGTGCTCGAAATCGTGACTTCAAGCAATTTTGATATTTTTATTATCTTTTATTCTTCTCAAATAAAAAGGGCCTGCTTCTCTTACAAATAAGGCAAATTAGGTATTTAAATAATAATAATAATAATAATAAGTTTATTGGTTCATGTCCAGGATACAGAAAGTAACATGTAGGACTATACAAACAAATAGAGACTAAAATCTCATTATAGTGTTCAAATTAGGTAATAAAAAAGTAATTTTCACGTCACTGAAGTTACTTAAGGTTCTTCTGAGGTCTAGCCTCTGAATTACCTCAAAATTACGTTATTTTGACTAAAAATATAAAGTATGATTTTTAGTGTATTACGGTGTTATCACACTTGCACAATAAAATTTTAATGTGATTCACATTAATTGTCGCTTGTGAGCGTCCAAATATATTACGGGGAAGTGGGGCACCTTTGAATTGGGGCAGATTTGAAATTGGGCTTTTTTCTCCTATTTTCAAATGGAATTGAGGCTTATCATGACGTAATTTAGCTGCGCAATTGGTTTGTTGGGCTAAATTATATCATAATAAGATTCAGTTTCATTTAAAAATAGGAGAAAAAAGCTCAATTTCAAAGCTTCCCCAATTCAAAGGTGCCCCACTTTCCCCTATTTGTGTCTTTGACTCACTTAATATTTGGGGTTTTTCTATTTATTGATAAAGAAGTGGACTTGGCGTGCAAAAATAAGTTTAAATTTACTTAAAGCATAAATATTTTTCACATTAAAAAATTAAAAAGAAAATCGCATTAATTTTTCGCATTAATGCTATAAATCAATTTATATCAAATTTTGCGGGCCAAGTCTACCTTTTTATTAACAAATAGATCAAATTTTGAATATAAAATGATTCAAACACACAAATTACACATTTGGATTCTCACCAGTGACAATTAATGTGAATCATATTAAAATTTTAATGTGCAAGTGTGATAACACAGTTAGAGTAAGTGTACCAAATTTCGGAACAGTTTCAGTTGCATGCAAGCACCAAAGTCTCAAGTTTAAAATGTAATTATTTTTAATAATATTGAATTTTTTATTACTTCTTCTTAAGGAATGTTGCTCGGAACCTTCTTGTAGATAGTTTATTGTCTTTATTTTCTCTAAAAACCTTCTTAATACATTTTGAAATAAATGAAATGTAGACATGGCTTTGGTGTCCTATTTCGGCCACCTTCATTATCACAGTTTCTTGCCCTTCGGGAATTCTTCCAATGTCTTTTTCACATCATCTCGTTTGTCAAAGCAACATTTTTTGTTATTTTTTGCATTGTATAATCTCTGCAAAAAACTAAAAATTCATGAGAATGCGAGGAACATAAGTGGCCGAAATTGCAACCTGATCGAAATTTGGTACACTTGCCCTATAAGATCTTGTTCCAGGTAAAAGTTACGTCAGTAAAACGAAACCTTTTGAATTGTGGGTATCTTTTCGTTTTTATTTTAAAAACTAATTACTGATTGCAAAGGGGCCCACTCTTTTTCTGTTAAGTAAACTTTTATTTACATGATCTTCGGATGTATATTTACCGGTGCCGGACAAAATCCTGAATGCTAAAATCTAAGCCAAAAAGCTGACAGACATTCGGAATATCAACTCATTCGATATTTTATTTTTACGGGATTTTGTATCAATGAGATTTTGGCCTACATAATTCTGGATTATTACAGTAGACTCTCGCTCAATCTGCCCTTTCTCAAACGGGCGAAAAATTTTGTTGACAATTTTCACGTTTAATTATTAAGCTAATTTCCTCAAATTCGCTGTGGTTCTTCCTATTTTATCGTGATTCTTTATAATTGAGCGCTTTTTGTGGAATTTACAAAGGCTTCGACGCCCAAATCTATCGATAAACCGGATGACATTTTGCCCCAAATGCCCAATTGAGAGAGAGTCTACTGTAATAATAATAACAGTTTACTTTTACAAGGTGTCGCGAGAAATGTCTATTCAAACCAGGGGCCTCTCGAGATTTCATTTTTCCATACATTTTTGCATAGAGGCACTGAAGACTATTGGCAAGTTTTTCCTAAAGAGAATTTACTTGTCAGTCTGATATATTTCAAAATTGTGCATTAAGAACTATCTAAAAATACATATTTCATAATGCTTGCCGAAATAATACAAGAACTACGAGCAAATTTGTTTAAGTCGCGGTGCAATATCTGCAAAATTTTTACAAGGAAAAGTGAAAAATGTCTTCACTTTTTATTAGGCTTGATGGGTCCCTGATTCAAACACTTTAATCATTTATACCGGACGGGATCCGAACTCATAATTGCGACAGTCGAGTCAGGGGCCTCATCTTTCTCCGCTAAAGAGCCGAACGCTCTTACCAATGCACCACAGACCATCTGGCTCGTTATTAAATCCAGGGGCCTCTCGACATTTCATTTTTCCATACGTTTTTGCATAGATTCACTGAAGACTATTGGCAAGTTTCTTCCTAAAGAGAATTGACTTATCAGTCTGATATATTTCGAAATCTTGTATTAAAAGCTATCTAAAAATACATATTTCATAATGTTCGCCAATATAATACAAGAACTACGAGCAAATTTGTTTAAGTCGCGGTGCAATATCTTCAAAATTTTTACAAGGAAAACTGAAAAATAGCTTCACTTTTTATTAGGCTTGATGGGCCCCTGATTAAATCCCTTCATAATCACTGACTAACTCTTTTAATCGATTTTACGAATTTAGCATGAATAGGGTAAGTGTGCCAAATTTCGGCCACTTTGAGTGTAATTTCGGTCAAGCAATTAAATGAATTACAATTATGGATTTAATCTGCCAATAGTCACTGAATTTATTTTGATTTTAAATATTTATTCATTTTAGGGTGTATTTACACAAACACCGTTAAATTTTAGGTATAGTTTGAATTTAAATTGTGTTGTAGAACTCAGTGTGGAAAGAGTCTTACAGAAAAATGTGTCGGATCACGTATTCCCCATAGCAAAATTCCGCAAAAATTCCAATGGAAAACTTGCGTCCAAATGGCTAAATTCGCTGGAATTTGACGCTAAAATTCCACTAAGTTTTCCTATGGAATTTAAAGCCGGAAATTCCATGGAAATCATAGTGCTCCATGGAATTTACTAGTACGACATGCTGGAATTCCAGCGTTAAATTCCGCGGTATTCCGTGGAAGATTTATATGGAAACTCACACGTGAAACGTCCGCGGGATAAGCTGGAAAAAACATATGGAAATTTCCACTATCTTTCCATAGTGTTTTATATGGATTTTTCCACTAGTTTTCTGAAATGTCAAACAAGTAAAATGGTGTTGCGAAAACTTTTAGAATTTGTTTCCAAACCTTCCGTAAACATTTCTAGTGATTCATGTGGCAATTATAATATAATTAATTATGCGATGCTGCGTTTCGTGTAGATAATAATGAAGTGATTACATTAAATAGGTCGCCAACCTAAAATAATGCTGTTTTTATGTTAATTAATATATATTTAAGGAAAAAAAATTTTTTTTAATAAAATATTTTTTTATTGCTCAAAGTGTCAATTCGTTATTGCTGGTTTATAAAAACATATTATAATCCTCGTAATCTTTGCCGTTTCTATAAAATTCGGAAGTAAAATCATGAGGTGCATGTGACAGCTTCATTTTTTCTCCATTTTATTTTGGTGGAAAAATCCACATAAATTCCACGAGCATTTCCATGGATGTATTCTATAGAAAAAATCCAGCATAAATCCATTAAATTTTCCTTGGAACCTATTATGGAAAATTCCTATGGAATTTTTTAAGGAAAAATAGTGGAAAATTCCAAGGAATTTTTCGCTTGTTATTCCTATTCCGCTTTCTTTTGCTATGGGGTTTCTAGCAGTCTTGTGATTTGTGGTGAAATTCAGAGGGTTTTACTTAGGTGTTTTTCATGAAAATTGATTAGCTTTCATTAAAGATTGTTTCTGTTTATGTTAATAGTGAATCAATCTTTAAATTTCGGGTAAAATTTCCCAGCTGAATCCTGTATTTCGCGTCAAAAAGGAGATACTTTGTAAGCGTCTCTGCGGTGAGGTAAATGTTGCCTATTCCGGCAACATAATTTGCTTTCCTAAATTTCTTATTCACTTTATTTTTTTTTCTTCAATTTCTGAGTTCTACAATTCGAATTGAAAAAGGCATCACCTCTATGAAAGCGATGATGTGGAATAGGCTTTGGAAGAATTCAGGAAGGGCAAATTGCAACGGGAATGTGCGTGTAAATTTGGGATGCCAATGTAAACTCTTCAGGTCTTCAGGATAAATTACACGGAAGATCTCAGGGTGTGTGGGTCATATAAACGTATTAAACTGAATATTAAACTCGTTCTGAATGAAGATTTGAAATTTTCTATCCGTTGCTTCACAAAGGTGGTCACAAACAAGGTGGCCGATATTACACTCAAAGTAGCCGGAATACTACCCAAAGCAATTTCTATATTTTTATTAATTTTTCAATATTTTAGGAAGTGATTTAAAGAAAACAAAGGTGATAAATTAGTTTTCAAGGTTCCATACAACCCTCCCGATAAGCAAGTAACAAGAAATTTTAATATGTATTACAAATATTTCATTTCAAATTAGGACTTCGGTGCTTATTTGCAATTATGCCGAAATTTGGCACACTTTACCCTATTTAAAATTTTCTTTATATTTTTCGAACATCAACGATATTTTGTTTATATAGAAAACGATTTTTCATTTAGCCGAGACACTTCTGGAGAATGAAACTCCTGCTATTGTGTGCACATAGCAGGAGTTTCATTCTAGATAACTCTAGATAACTAGATAACTCCACTTAGACTTCAGGAAGATATTCGGGATCAATCCCAAAGGCGCTCTAAGACAAGATTCTGAATTTGATTCAGCCACCTTGTCCTAGGTCTGCCCCGAGGTCGTCGCCTCCTCACAACGGCTCGCGAATTATTTTTCAATTTAACCAAAATTTTAACGAAATCACGTCAATAACTTATATTCAATCAATCCATTTTGAAAGATTTCTGATAGCAAAGCTTTTATTTATTTTTGACGATCATCATGAATTTTATTGAGACTTTAAAATTTGAACCCAAATGCCTTCAAGTTTATTTTTGCGAATTTGATAGAATTTTACGTGAAATTGTAAAATTTTATCTCTTCCGATATGCTCTTTCTATTTCTTTTCAATAAATTCCACACAGATCGATTCTCTCGGTAAAACGCAGTTTTTTATGATAAATTGAGTAAATAATTTTATAGTAAAACTCCCATAAAATTTAATTGATCTCCTTTGGTTATCTTTGGTGTCTTCTTCTTTTACAAACTTATACAGTATAATTTCAAATGTCTTTGTAGCGAATAAGCATCATGCATAAATTTAATGGAATAAGTCACAGTGGCTGGTTGGAGTGGTTATAGTGATTAATTTGTGATGATTGAATTCTCAGCTGTAAGAATTTTTCTCCCGAAGTCAGTGAAATGAGAAATTTTCCAATATCTCCATTAGCCACATTTTGCTTAGACAATAAATATCTTTCTGAACAATTAACCGCGAGATCGAAGTTAAAATTTCATTTTCTTGTTAGGTTACGTCTTAGCTCGCGGGCGCGATAGTGAGAAAAAAAAATTGTTGCATGCTCTTTTGATTGAGTCCTCACTGGTGTCCTCTCTGTTGTTTTTCTGGCATAACATGATCAAGGTGTTCCCATACACCTTCCGCTAATTCATGCAATGCTTTGGAGTCCGTTACATGCGAACGGAATTCTCGCGGGTTGATCTGAAGACGTCTCTGTATCTTTTATTGCTCGAAAACTTATGAGATAGAGATATGTACAGTACATACAAATCCATCTATTTTGAGTTCTCTTCAAAAATGAAGAGAGCTTCTAGGAGAGAATTTCTAGAGAATTTCTTCTAGGAAGAATGAAAGAAAATTCACATTAATCGAAGGCACGAACGTTCAAAGAGGGAGTATTTTCCCCTAAATTGGAAGAATTCAGTAAACAAATTATTTTAGTAATTGTCCGTTTTCCCGCTTTTTCGCCTATCTGTTACCGGTTCAAAGGCAAACGGTAAGGGTTATCTATTTACGGTCTTTGCAGTAAGAAACTTGAAATCCTCTGAAGGTAGAATGATCAAACAACAAAAGAAGTGGCCGAAATTGCAAGCTGGCCGAAATTGGCCAAAAAACAAACGAGCAGTAAAAAATTCAAAATGGGCAGTAAAAACACAAATCTTTACAAAAATGGGTTTAATTTACATATTTAACATTTAAAATTGTTGCAAATAGAATGAAAAGCCCTTTATTTTTCCTTTGCCAAAATTTAGACGATTTTCAAAATCTATATCACGGGCTTTTTAAAAGTTTTTTTTGCTTGAGGTTACTAATTTGGTCAAAACCATGCTAAAATGGATTGTCTTGATGAACACTGTACTCGTGGTGTTCAAGGAATCTTCATGGTAATCCCTTGAACAGTCACTGTCACAATATTTTGAGTGGTATTTGGCAAAAATAAACTTATCTACATATTTATTCACACACAATACAATTGCACAATATGAGACGCTTGTAGAATACTCTAAAATATTGCAAAATATGTTATAATTCATCAGATATAAGATGAAATGTCCAGGAGCAAGATATTTTACTTCTGGATTTCACAAAGAGAAACAATGTCCCAACTACATTTCGCTATAGGTTTTGGGACAAAAACACTGTTACCCTTGCCGACAATAGGGTCATATATGACCCGGAAAATTCTACGCGCTTTTCTGGAAAATTGAGAGTAGTTTATTATATCAAAATATGCAATATACAATCTTTGGATATTCTATTTTGTGTTTCTAAAGAACTTTTTGCTGAAAAAATAAATTAATATAAAAAATTTTGAAAAAGAAAAGTCATTTCACAAAGTTCGAAATTCGTGATTTTTGATCTCAAATATTAGGTGAGATTCTTAACAATCTCACCTACTATAATCCTAACAAAATTTCATGTCGTCCGATCGACCTCAAATTTGGCCAAAACGTGTTTCAGCACTTCCTGATCACGAATATATATGTGGCTAATTTACGTTCCCGGCCGGCCGGCCGGCCGGCCGGCCGCTCTTTGGAGCTTAATAGCTCCTAAACTAAAAAAGATATCGACTTGCGGTTTTCGGCAAAGGTTATATATCGGGTGAAAATTGCAACTTGGTGCATTGACCCCCCACCCCCCACCCCTCTTTCCGCCATTTTGAAGACCACCCTTTTTTTGTTTTCTCAATAGCTCCGCCCCTATGGTATCGAGCGGGCTCAAATTTTAGTATGTTATAGCTGGGCCTTAGAGCTTTCCATCAATACCAAACTTAAGGTCCCCTGACCCCCCTGACCCGAGCTATAAGGGTCCAAAAAAATTTCTTAAAATGGCCATAACTCCGGTTCTAATTGTCAGAATTTAAAAAGTGAGGGCTCTTTGGAAATCTCTCGTGAAATGCGACTTCCCCTTCTAACATCGCAAGTTCATAAAACCACCGCTAGGGGCGCTTTTTTTAAAAAGAAAATTTTTAAATCTTAAAAGTTAAATAACTCAAAAATTCCATTGTGCATCGGGCTGAAATTTTAGTATGTTGTAGCCGTTGATTATACCTATCAAACAAAAAAAACCTTAAGTCGATCCATAACCCCTGACCCGAGCTATAAGGGGTCAAAGTTCGAACATTGACCGGCCTCTATCTCCGGTTCTAATTAACATAGCGACCTAAATTTTACCTTTTTGGTTTCGTCTCGATGAGCACTTTCAGATGGAAGTTCAAAAAGTCACCACAGGTGGCGCTGTGATAGCGTCAAAATTCATCGAAATTCAAAGTCACTTTTCTCAAAAACGGCATTGTGCAAGTTAATGAAATTTTAGTATGTTGTAGTCCAGTCTAGGATGTTTCCAAAATGGTGCGTATGCGCGCTGTGGTTTCAATAGAACCGGAGATATGAGGGGTCTAAGTTCACGAAATTCAAAAAATCATATCTCCGGTTCTATGTGACCGATTTTGATGAATGAGGGCTTAAACGAAAGATCTCACCAAATGCTACAACTTTCTAGAATGTTTGAACTTCGTGGGAGCAACACCAGGGGCGCCACAGTCGAAAAACCAATTTCAATATCACATAACCTCAATTATCTCGACTGTCGCTGAACCGATTTTGATGATTACTTCAACATAATTGTAGAGGACATTTGTCTCTACATTTCGTCCATACATCATTTTCCGGTCAGACTACGCTATCACTCCGATTTTGCCGTTTAAGTGTGAAAAAATTGATTTTTCCCATAATAACGCTTTGAAAACACTCAGATGCCAATTTGACTGCCTCTACACCACCAAGACACTTAAAATAGGGGTTTAAATGGAAAGTCCCGCAAAATACAACAATTCTTTGATTTAGTTGAAGTTCAACAAATGAACACTTGGGGCACTCTGGATGAAAAAACGAGTTAAGAAACAAAAAACCTCGATTATCTTGGCTTCTGAGTAATCGATGAGTTCAAGTTCTGCTATGGGAAAATTATAGAGAACATTCTGGTCTACATTTCACCCATATAACACTTTTCTGTCAGTTCATCCAAATCCTTGACATTTTGGTTCAAATACAAAACTTGTATAATTTCACGAATTTGATTCAAGATAACTGAATGGCGTCTCCCTACTTCAGCTCTAAATCGAATTGCATGCACTCCGAGTTAGCTCACGTTAAGAATCTCACCTACATAAGCCGGTTAGGATTATCTGTCCCTTTTATTTTTTGACTTCTGATGAATCTTCTCTGAGTATAATCTTGACTGCTGCAACTCAATTTAGCATATAAGTTGACAGGTAGAATAGAAATACCCATTTTTACCCTTTGCTAAAACTCAAATGAAAATTCCACTTTAAAGCGCTGTTGAATCATTCCTAATAGTGGGTTTTCAAGGTCAAAGTTTAAAAAGACACTAGAGAGCGCATTTATCAAGCGAATGGGGTCATATAGGGTAAGTGTGCCAAATTTCGGCATAGTTGCATGCAAGCGCAAAAGTCTTTAATAGAAATTGATTTTTTTCATTCCTTCTACTTTAGGAGTGTTGCTTGGAACCTTGTAGACAGTTTATCGTCTTTATTTACTTTAAAATTATTCCTCAAACATTTTAAAATGAATAAAAATGTAGACATAGCTTTGGTGCCCTATTTCGGCCACCTTCATTCTCATAGTTTCTTGCCCTTCGGGAATTCTTCCAATATCTTTTTCACGTCATCTCGTTTGTCGAAGCTACATTTTTTGTTCTTCTTTTGCATTGTATAATCTCTAGAGTATGTAAAAACTAAAACTTCATGGAAATTCGAGGAACAAAACAGGTGGCCGGAATTGCAAGCTGGTCGGAATTGGGCACACTTATCCTAAATGTCTTCTGAGTCAGTTCAAAACAATTAAAATTGTTTTACTACTACGACTTCATGAAATTTTCTTAATATCTAAATGGGTACTCAGTGAGTCAAGTGGTAGTGCACTCGCTCTATGATGCAAGTGTCCCGGGTTCGAATCCCCTTTAGGTCACCAGGATTTTTTCTGGCGTTAAAGGTGTTCGGATTGCATCCAGTGAGCTTCACTGCACTTGATTCCACGGGCATGGGACTGACATCCTCAGCCCGTACAAGGAAAAATAATAATGTATGTCTAGAAATCCCCTTGCGGGAAGGCCTTGTTACTTCATGGAATGTTGTGCCAGCATTATTATTATTATTATTACTCCTAAGGTGTATTTTGGGAAATATTCTGAGTGATTTCTAAATTCGTTCAAATCGGTTATGAACTGTTAATGAACCGGTTATAAACCGCTAAATATTTTTTCCACGAAAATCATTTTATTACTCTTTAAACTATTTTGTAGAATCTTTTGACTGATCTATGAATCGGATTAAATCGGTTCAGAACCGGGAAACGGTTAATGATGCGAAAGTACTTTTTAGCTATAGGATCTAAGTGAAGAATTCGAGCATTTCGCAAAACCTAGAACGCATTACCACTGTATAAAAAATTTATTTGTTGTTACAGGAGTTTTTTATACCCCTGTTGGAGAGGTCCACCTTCGGTCGACTCAAGCTTCGGACAATTCAATTCTTTTTCTATGTTCCTTATGGATTTCACCTATAGCTCTTTTTTTTGGAAATTTGAGGAATTGGACTAGCTATTAAAATATAATCTTTAAATAAAATATAATCTTTAATAAAATATAACTTTTTTCCTCATAACTTTAACACTTTTTAGGTGTAAAAATATTTCAACATTTTTAATGTTAATTTTACACAGTTTTAAGGGTAAAATTAACATGAAAAAGTGTAACTTTAACCCCTAATACACCTAAAAAGGGTAATATTTACACCGATTTCGGATCAATACTGCAGGGTAAAATTAACATTTCCGGAATGTTATTTTAACTTTTCCGGATTTCTCTCAGTGTTAGAATGGTACAAATTCATTTAAAACACATTGAAAAAAACTGAATTATTCGAACCTTGAGTCGTCCGAAGGTAGCGCGCATTCCCCTACATTGACGATACTATTTTAGAGGAATGTTGGCATGGTTCGCACAGAGTGAGCCTTCAAACAACGCAAATTTTCTCTTTATTTACAACGAGCTAGTTCGTCATTTTTTAGCTATAAGACAAATAATTATTAAGTTCATGAAACGAGATGAGAAATGGTAAGTCAGCTCTTTGCAAACAAAGAGAAAATTCGCATCGTTTGAAGGTTCACTCTATGCGGACCATGCCTACATTCCCCTATTTAATTTTTAGTCAATATAAAATTTTATTTAATGAATTTTCATTCCGTTATAACAGAGGGAGCTGCCAAAATTTTAATAAATTTGTTATTTCCTTAACAAACTATAATGTTTAATTTTCATCATAATTTTGCAAGAGTCCGCAATAAATCTTGCCCCAAATTTCTCCCAGCGTCTCCCCCAAATATTCCCACGTGTGATTACACAATAAATCACTTCTGGATTAATTCATGAAAAATGAAATTTAATTCTACATCTCTGAAATAAAAAAAAAACCACCTAACTCTATTCCGCGGAAAGGTGTGTGTGCTGAAAAATTTTATTAGAAGCACTCTTTTAATTGATTCTCACCAATTCTTGCTAAAGTCTTTTGTATGGCAATTTCACGAGGTGATTCAACTCACACTCTTTCTTCCCTTTTACGAGAGAATCACACTCTTAATAAAAAATTGCTAAATGTTTTTTTTTTAGTGGGCAGGGAATTTGATGCTAGGTGTTTTTTTTTACTAGGTGCCTCATTTCTTATGTTTCCTATCAGAAATACCGAGGAGCGATGAAGAACTATTTGCGGTTATTTGCCATGGCAAAAATGACCGGGAGATTTATTTGATAGACCCAAGAAGAGGGGCACTTTTATGGCTTTCCAGGAGGAAAAATATTAAATTTGAATTAATTTAATTGTCTCGCGGTTTTTGTTGTTTCTGTATTATCTCCCAACACCATGTCTGGACAAACCCAAAGAATAGATTTGAAATCTTTGGACATTTTACTACCGCAACAATAATTAAGAAAAATAATTACGGCGCTCAGAACTCTAATTTATAACCTTCAATGGCCTCATGTTTGCCACAAAAAGACTTCTAATTGAGACATTTCTTTGCTTCAGACCAAGCTTCAGACATTCTAATGAAAAAAAAATAGAACAGATTTTTTGCTATGTAAAATTAACCTGTACTCCAGCATGATCATCTTTTTTTACGGCTTCTGTCGTTTTCAAATGAAGAGTACTCCATTTGACCCTAATTATGGGAAGCAGAGAAGAATATCTTCATTCACACCATAATAAGATTCTGTCTAAAAATGGGCCAATTTTCTAACGTGAGACGCTGTCTTCAGCATTTTTCGTACACCAATGCGTTATTGAAATACCTTCTTGATCCATTAAAAGTCAATTAAAAAGTTCTTAAGCGGTAGTTTGCGCAATAAAATAGGAAATTAGTCATCGTGCATTAGAGAGATATCATCCAAAAAAGAAATATAGGATTTTCCAAAAATGGTATTCTTCTCAAAAAGTTCTTTGACGTTTTCTCTTACGCATTTACAGTAAAAGAAATTTTGCACAATCGTTTATTTTTTGGCCAAACAATTCATTAGAAGATTAGAGATATTAAAGTCAAGTTTATTGCAAATTGCCGGTAATTTTTCTTTGGGGAATCGGCACTTCATCAATGTATTTGAAGCATAAATTGGTAAATTGCTTATATACGATTCTAAAATTAAATTTACAATTCGTTGAGCTTTCTGGAAAGATCAATTAATTTTGAATTGAAGAATAATGCAGAACGAATCCTTACTCAAAAGCAATTAGCAGAGGAAGGCTTTTAGACTTCGCACACAGTTTGGATTCGAAAATTTCATATTTTTCCAATTTAGACTACCTTCAAAACATAGGGGAAACTGGGGCACCACTAAACACAGGGTAACACCAAACACTAATTTTTATTTCTGAACTTCTTGGACTATCTTGACCATTTCTTCAGTGGACAAGCATCCCTATAGTGTCTATAAATTCCTATAAGTCTTATCCTCTGAAGTCTAATATCTGATTAAAAAATCGCAGTGTTTGGTACTACCCCGTAGGGTGAAAGGAACGTCTATTGACACTTTAAGGACTCGTGTCAGCACCTATTGACACCCTACTCTGTACCATTTTTGGTATGAAATTTGAACATCTGTGTTTATAGTAAAAGGTAGGGGAGACTGGGGCAAAACTTGTCAAAACACATATTTAATTCTTTCACGAGTTCTGAGAAAACTTAAACGTTTTATAATGAGCATATTCTTATAGGAAAGTTACTGCTCTACAACATTGCAGAAGACTATTTTCCTCTATCTCGAAAGAAATGTGATTTTTGAATCATTTTCTAAAAGTCGATTTTGTGGAGATTCTCAAAATCGCTGGGGCAAATTTTGTCAGCCTTCGGATAATTTGTGACCTTTTACTTTCGGAAACGTTAAAAATATCAAATAGACATATTTTTATAGGAAATTTATTCCTCTACAATTTTGTCGAAGATATTTTTTCTCTATCTTAACGATAAATGTGCTTAAATTGAGCTAATCAGTATTGATGTTTTATGTAAGCCAAATGTTCCAAAAATAGGGCTCAAAATTTCATTATTTTTTATTTTACATTATCCTTCTTCGAATCCCTTGAAACTTTGCAAGTTTAAGAAGATTTATGAAGGCTATCTACAATAAAAATTTCAAGCCTCAGTCTCTTTTATTTTAAAAAATAGTGAATATTGAAATTTTCGTTTTGACAAATTTTGCCCCAGTCTCCCCTATATTACAGAAAAAACGTTACATTACTTATATTTTACTAGATACATTAAATAATTTTCAACATTTTTACAAAAGTGTCAATAGGGGTTCCCTGTCGAACAGACGTTCCTCCGACCCTATTTGGTGGTGCCCCAGTTTCCCCTATCTAAAGATAAAAAAACATATCCAAATAATAAAAGAGAATTTCATTTCGTAATTATATATAAAATTTGGATCTCTCATCATGATTCTAAATTGAAACAAGAATGATTTTAGTGAACTAAAGCTCGATGTTCAACTCCAAAGCAAACCGAACAAGAAAGATTGGATAAAATGTTATGTCCCCAAATTTTTGGGATGATAAAGATATTTTGTGAATTATTAAAAAACAAAAGAAAACTGGATATTTATTATGATTCATTGATCAATTCGCATCGAAAACCAATTGTAACGATCAATCATGAGAAGATCTGCTCACAAAAACGTTTTGAAAATATCGAAATTCAAATATTCGAAGTCAGTTTTTCTGTATTATCTTATATTCGGAGGCAGTCAAATTCCGAAAGCCACTCTGTACCATTTTGAACATGTGTCTTCATAGGAAAAGGTATAACAGAAAAACCGGTATATTGCTTACATTTTATTAAATACATTAAATAAATTTGAACATTTTGACAAAAGTGTTAATAGGGGCTGTCGAAGAGGTGTTCCTTCGACCCTATTTTTTTTTCATTGCCGCCGGTTTAAACCAAGAGCAAGGCTGAAGTCTCGCAAGAGCTTTTGCCACTCTGTTAAACCACTTGGCAAATCTCCAGAGGAGCCCAGACTTAGTCTGTGGAAGGAAGTCTTTCCACCAGATTTTGTCGAATTAAGGGAAGGCCTTCCTCCTGGTGGTGACCAAGACTGGAAGACATGGAAGTCTCTCAATCGTTTGAGAAGCGGGGTAGCGCGTTCGAGAAACGACAGGCAGCGATGGGGTTTCTCCTAGCCCTCAGCGAAGTGTTTTGTTTGAAGCCAACTCACAAATTGATCAGAAACTCAGCTTACACTTCTTGGAACAAGATCGCATTTAGACAGATATAGAGTATATTTATCCCTCTTTACAAGGCTCAGAGTCTTGTACACAAGGCTCACCTCAATTTTGTCATATAACGTGTAACGGTCACGAGTGCAGATAAATTCCCATACGCATTTGTATGTGAAAGTAAGAAATTGGCTTCAACTTTGAAGACCATTTACCGGGGACTAGGATTTCTCTAATTGTGAAGTTCTATGTGACTAAGGGGTAATCCAAACCACCCCCTATTTATGAGTTTATCCGTTGCCCCCTGACTCATGCGAAACAGGGGATTTGATGTCGGCAAGTCCGCTTGCCATTGACGTGGTCCGTTTTTGGGCAAAACATATTTAATTTTTTTTAAGCCTCGACACGATTAATATACACTCAGCAAAAAATTCTTAAGATAAGAACACCACTAATATAATTTTGGGAATAATTAACTTTCGGGTAGGGTAACGTGTGGTATTTCGGGACACTTTTTAGCACTTTCAAGTTTCAAACAGCTTAACGACTTTTCAAATATTTTTTTTCTTTGTTGATACAAATATTTATATTCCTTATGCTATCCAGAATAAGATTCTTATCGAAAAATGTTGAAAAATGCATAATTTTCTATACAAAATAGCAAAAAATGTTATGAAGTAAGAGTGGTATATTTCGAAACAGTTGGGTATTTCGGGACAGACAAAGTCGCTATTATGCAAATAAATTTCACCGAACATGATTTTTTACCTTCAAGTAGAAGTTCTAAACTTCACTCTTTCATAAAAATTTTGTTTAAACTTCACTATTAAAGTGACTTAAATCGAAAAAAATTAAGCACTGTTTGTGTTGACATCTGCAAAATTGGCCACACTGAAAGTTTTGTAAAAAGTGAAATATGACACTCACAATTCACGAGTATTTCACGCTTTAACTTAAATAAAATTTCAGAAGTTTTATGTTTATCTGATACGCAAAGAGCTTAATATTTCAAATAGAGCTTAAAAATAATTAGAAAACAAATATTTATTGGATTTTTGATGTGTCCCAAAATACCCATATTATGTCCCGAAAAGCACCTTGTTCAGAAATACTACACGTTACCCTATTCACAAGCAAGGTAGTATGTCAAGGAGTATTAAAAATTGAGAAAAACGAATTTCAGGTTGTTCGATTCTTGTTCTGAGCCGCCTTTGTATAATTTTTCATTAATCCACTCAAAATTAATTTGGTTTAAATGTAATTTGACAAAAAATAGTTCCAATCCGATTCTTTATGCATTCCATAATGGTTCATATTGAGAATCTCACCTACAATGAGTTGATTTAGGTTCATCACTCGCGTTTTTTGCCTGTTTTTCATGATGTTCCTTTCTCACCTCGGGATTCAACTTTTTATCTATCTGCAGAAAGACATTAGTATAAGACACTTTTCCTAAGGAATCATGTGGTGATCTCTCGAAGAAAAGACATCCAATCATGCAAGAGATCCATTAATGCTGTCTTTTTGCCCACAATCATCCTCATCTAGTGGAAATTGCCCCAAGATTTTCCGTTTAGATAAGATTGAGATGTAGAAACGCCATGAATACTATCTCGATCTTGGAGAACAACTTTGTTTAAATATTTTGATATAATTGGTCACTCACAGAAATAAGCTGAGAAATTTTCTGAATAATAAACACCAAGAATATTGCTTCATTCTAGCTAAACTATTCCGTTTACTTAATCACAGACTTATGCGATTTTTGGACTAGTTTTTAGAACACACGGGTTTTCTAAAAATTCGCAATAAGTTTTCATCAAAACTGTTACCCTCTTTTGATGCTTTAAAGTGTTCCCCGCGATCACATGCAATTATTCATCGTAAATTATACGCGCCGGGAAATTACAGAGCGAGAAATATCACAGAAATTGCTTGTAAATTTTATTCAGTTATTTTCTGTCTGAGTCAGTGTAACTATTGACGGTTGGAATTCATATCTTCTGCATATTATTTCCATTGCCAAGTTCTTGGAAGGAGTTAAAATTGGGGCTCTCTGTGGCACATATTTTATTTTTACCTTCTCCAACGGTTACCATAGAATTAAAACTCAATGAGATGTAGTGAGCGTTAAGTTTATGTGTTCAAAAGGAGCCCACAGAACACTATCGAATAGGCTGACCAGAGACCTACTTCTACTTCTGAAGACTAAGAACGATCATTCTATGATCAAATATGGGATGTGATTTATCGATCTAAGTCCTTAAAGTGACTAGTTTTATTCAAAGTTTTGCGATAATAAATTGATAATTGGAAATGGTCTGTTTATTTTCAAATAGTTAACATCAGAGCAATTAGACAATCAACTTGAGTATAGTTCATAAACGTTTAGCAAATTAGTTTTAAAATAACTTCTGCTGCCTGGAACTATACCATTCCATTTAATGTAACCTTAAAGCAATTTCTGATACAGAGAAATACATAAAAACATGAATAAATTGTTAATAAATAAATCACTTTCAATCCAATTTGAATATCAATAATACAATATTATAATTTTCTAGTAAAACAATTTTGATTGATTTGTTGAACAGTCTCGGAAGATATTTAAATAATAAAAAAAATGTTGTTACTTTTAAGTAAATTTAAAAATATAGGGGTTCTAAAGCACAGTACGAATCTAATAGAATGAATAATTAGCTGAGATTCTTTAGAATCGCAGCTTTTGTGGTCATAGGTAAAATGCGACCTCGTCAGATCGGGCTCAAATTTTGGATTTACGCGTTTTGATACTCATAGATTACGAATATCATATGCACTAAAAATCAGCCCTATGGCATGGATCGATCTCAAATTTTAGTATTTTATAGCTGGGACTAAGACCTTTCGATCAGTACCAAACTTAAGGTACCCCGAAACCCCTGACCCGAGCTAGGCGGGGGGGGGGGGGGTCAAACATTCAATTTTCAAATGGCCGCTTCTAATTCTCAGAACTTAAAAAATTTTGGTGTTTTGGAAAGCTCTCGTGGAGTAATATAAGCCTTATGACACCCTAATTTCATCCGATTTAATCGAAGGTCTGATTAGTCGAAATATCTATTTTCGAAAATTTAATTTAGAATATTTCGAAAACTAGACTATGCTTTTTCTTTAAATTTTAGTATGTTATAGCTAAGGCCGAGACCTTTCAAACGCTGGGTCGCACTCCTCCATTGGTTCTCTGACCCGAGCTATAATCAAAAATATCTTGACCGGACTGCATTTTTTGTGTTTATTAAGGGATTTCGATGAAATTTTAGCATATATTGTATCCGAGAGCGAGATCTTTCTAATAATGGGTTTCATCTGTCGCTAACCTAACCCACTGTACCCCGACCCTTACTATACACATATGGACCGGACTCTATCTCTTCTGTCTATTAACCGATTTTAGTGAACTTTTTTCCGTTGGCCTTTTGCACTCAGACTAATAAAAAACGTTTGCTCGATGCGATACCCAAAATTCGATTTACAATAGAATTTACACATATTCCTAGTTGCAAGCACTCCTAGCTGCAAACATTTCGAGGTCGCTTGTAAAAAATCTCAGCTACCATAAGCTTATCTGGGCTTATCACTGGTTTTTCATTTTGATTCTCATTTTTATTTTTCATTTTATTTCTTTCATTTGAAAGAAATAAAATAAAATTCTTCGTTCTAGAACTATTTTAGTACCAGCTAACAGATTATAATTTTGTTTTTAGATTTCAGATGAATCAGTTACAAGAAATTTTGTAAGAGAAAATGATGTTTTTTTTCGAAAAAAAATGTCGAAAAATCAGCTATCAATGGAGTAATTTTCATCCGATTGACCTGAAATTTTCAGGGTAGCTGCTTAGATAGATTCCATAGAGAAGTACGTGGATTACCAAAGCCACTAAAAATGTACAAAAGAGAACCTCTAATTTTAGACGTTCTCTTGGATATAACCCCTTGAAGGTAGGGTGAAATTAACACCTATTGACACTTTAAGAATTCGTGTCAGGAGGACCTATTGACACCCTAGACTGTACCATTTGGAACACGAAATTTGAACACTTATCCTTATCGAAAAACGTAGATTAATGAAAAGACGCCATATTAATTACAATTTATTAGACACATTAAATAAATTTCAACATATTGACAAAAGTGTCAGTAAGGGGTTCCCTGTCGAAGAGGTGTTGATTCGACCCTATATTCTAGACATTCTAGATGAATACTCTGAAAAAATATCTCGTAAATCAGAGGTGTGCAAAAATCGTTGAAACCGAATTAACGTCAAAATAAATTTGCTATAGTAGCGTTTTGACCATTGACGTACATGTTTCATTTGACGTTTATTCGGTTTCAACGGTTTTTACACATCTCTGTCGTATATAGTCTCGTAAAAAAATTGTAAAATAAGTCAATTTATATGGAAAAGTAACAAGATGTTTGGCTACCCCTGCCGCCATAGGGGTTCTCGTAAAATCTTTTCATTTCCAACAAGATATCTTGTTAAAACCAAATCCACCAAAATTAATTAACAAAATGCTTGTAAAAGTTTTCTCAAAATCTGGTTTTCATGGGAATTTCTCAATAGATGGCGTTGCAAAATATATCGTTTTCTCTTTCATTTTTATCCCTTTCTCTCAAAATGGTCTTGGCATATTTTCTGTCTAATTGTTTATCAATTTGGTGGATATAATAATCACGATTTTCATGCTTTTTGTTATATATAGCAATTATACGCCGGTATGCTGTCTGCAGGAAATGGTTAAATAGGACTTTAGAGACCATTTCCGACTACAAAATCGTAATTTTTTGGTGAATAGAAAAAGAATACTGACAAGACTTTTACAAGATTTTGTATATTATTAGTAAAATATGTGCAGTATCCGGTATCAACAATATATCTTGTTGAAAATGAAAAGATTTTACAAAAATCCCTATGGCGACAGGGGTAGCCAAACATCTCGTTACTTTTCTATATGGGGAAACGAGATTTTACAAAACTTTTACGAGCGATTTTTGTCAGAGTATGTACTTATAACCGAAAAAAATTCGACATCGAATTTTCGAAGGTTAAAGTTTAACCACTCCAGGGCCCATTATTCAACTGATTTGCTTAAATTTGGATTAAGAAAAATAAAAGAAATTCATATTCTAAGGCATGAACGTTCGAAGGGAGAGCACCGCTACCCTGAACGTTTGTGATTATCGACTTGCAAATAACACTTGAAAAGTTTCAGTCCGATCTGAGGGTAAGAAATTTTGTTAAGATTGTGGTAGGTGAGATCATTAAGAATCTCAGTTGAAATATGACAGTGTTCTGGAGCAACGAACCTCCGCACATCATATTTTTGCAATTACCATTAAATTGCAACGTTGTGGGAAAGGCACACGAATGGTACATGGTGACTTCTTGTGAACTATTATTAGGCACAAGAAGATGAAGAGAGAATCTCTTTGAGCGTGAGGCACCAAGAAGAATACCACAAACTCGTGATAATAGATGTGGAAGTCCGTTAATTACGAAAAATCACCGCCTAATACGGCGTATTTGGTATTCAGTATTTATAGTACAAATTCGACGGTTTGAGGGTATTAATTCAAACACCTGTTAAATGTTCATTTGAATTCAATACCAGGAATTCCTCCGTGGCCAGAAAGGCAATTCAACTTTGAGGTAAATACTCACAAAAGAGATAAGAAAACAACTCCTCTGCCAATCCATTGAAAGATATTCCTGTTTACTATTTTTTTTTGTTCGACTAAAAATAATTTTAACTTATTGTTCACTGTATTTCACTAAAAAAAATTCTCCCTCAGGTCCTCATCCACTTCGGTTTTGTTGAATAAAAGCGAAAAGTTGCACTAAAACTCTGCACTTTAGTCTTTTATTAAAATTATCTTGCACTTTGAATAACTCTGATAATCCAAGATCACGGTGAATTCTTCATTGGGAGAGGAGCACAAGTTGATTGTGGATCTTGATCCACGTTCATCGCACTCGAGAGACACACTGAAAATAAAATGGAAAAGAACCTCATGGAGAACCCATGCGAAAGAGTCTCCAGCGACCAACCGACCGATATACCATCCACTTCTTCACCATACACCGCAATTTACCACTAGTTCTTTCATTGTGTGTTAAAGGAATGATGCAAAGTGCAAGACAGTACTTGGGGCCAACTACTCAGCTCTAGGGCGATGGGAGCCATCTCCACCGAAGATAGTGAAGAAGAAAATCGGAAAAGTTCATGGAAAAATGATAAATTAGAGCGTCTTTCTGTGTTATCACACTTGCACATTAAAATTTATAATTCACATTAATTGTCACTGGTGAGAGTCCAAATGTGTAATTTGTGTGTTTGAATCATTTTATATTCAAAATTTGATCTATTTGATGATAAAAAGGTAGACTTGGCCCGCAAAATTTGATATAAATTGATTTATAGCATTAATGCGAAAAATTAATGCGATTTTCTCATTAATTTTTTAATGTGAAAAATATTTATGCTTTAGGTAAATTTAAACTTATTTTTGCAGGCCAAGTCCACTTCTTTATCAATAAATAGAAAAACCCCAAATATTAAGTGACTCAAAGACACAAATAACATATTTGGACGCTCACAAGCGACAATTAATGTGAATCACATTAAAATTTTAATGTGCAAGTGTGATAACGCCGTTTAGTCGTTGAATATTCAAAAGTTAAATTTAACTGAGGATTTTTAAATAAATTGTCTCTAGGCTGGATAATGGTTCTATTCCATTAAAAAATGAGGACTTTTTTTTAGTACTTTGGTGTTTTCAAATGATTCTGCATTATCGACATTCCTTTGTGTTGGTTCCTGTCACGAGTTATGGCTATTTGGTTATATTGGAACACAAAGAGGACAGTAGGAAACAGTCAAGACAGGAACTAACACAAAGAAATATCGATAACGCAGAAGCACATGAAAACAGTCATGCGATAAGAAAATGTTTACGAGATGTCCTCTTTGTATTTTTCATTGGCCTATATGAGCTTGTCAAAAATTCAAATCAGGAAGGTGCTTCAGACAACTAAAACGTTTTTAACAGTTACTAGGTCCAACACATCTTTTGAACCAGGAAATTCTCACAATATCCCATTCTTTCTTAACCCTTTAACGACGAGACACTTTTTACGGACTGAAAATCAACAATAAAAATTAAACTGAGAAACATAATCAATGATAAGTTTTACATCTAACCTAGGGAAGTCCAACATAGAGTCTGATTCGGTGTATTTTGTGCCTCTATGGACGATAGGGACAAAAATAGCCCAAAAATTTAAGTAATTTTTCTGACAATACCAATGAATAATATTTTTCGCTTTAATGAAAAATATTACGTATGAGTATTGTAGTTTTTATTGCCAAAAGGGTTTTGCTTAAAAAAAATT
This sequence comes from Phlebotomus papatasi, assembly GCF_024763615.1. Taxonomy (NCBI): domain Eukaryota; kingdom Metazoa; phylum Arthropoda; class Insecta; order Diptera; family Psychodidae; genus Phlebotomus; species Phlebotomus papatasi. The sequence goes on from NC_077223.1 coordinate 105,550,626, forward strand.
GGAAGTATAAAAAATAAATAAAATCAATTATGAATTTGAGAATTTAAAAATTCGCCATTTTTGAGCTTAAATATTTACTATATAGCAAATAGCTAGAAACTTGCAAAAAATATTTTAGATTCCTTCAACCTTCTACTTTACAATTATGAACAGATATAAGAAAAAAATAACTTTAGGTAGTCAGGAAGAATTATTTTCTTTATGGGACACCGGTGTTCCAATCGTCCTTAAAGGGTTAAGCATTTTTATTTATTTAAGCATTATGTCTATTTCACTCTTTCGCACTCTTCTCATTCTTTTAAACGTTATAACAAATTGAATTTAGTCCAATTCAATTATTAATGCGAAAGAAGATAGATTATGCAAAACCTTTGAGAAAGAACGCATGTGAATTTTGATTTCATGAAATTTTCCTGATCAAACAGATGCACCAGAGGCCCAAATATTCAAATGTTCAAATTAACTTCAAACCTTCATAACTGTCTTCCTCGTCTTTTAAACTCTTCAGTCAGTAAAAAATCAATTTTAATCATAAAAAAATCAAATTTGTTAGTAAAAAAAATGTGTTCTTTATGGCTTTGGTAGGTACACCTTTTAGATCAGAAAAATTTCATAAAATCAAAATTCCTATCTCTATATTTCTTAAATATTTTAAATACAAATATCTATCCCACTCTTTCGCACTCTTCTTCTTCAATTGAGCGTCAAAACAAATTCAATTTAGTTCAATCCAATTTTTAATGTGACAAATTTTGATTTGAAAAAAAATCTTTCTAATCTAAAAGGTGTGTTAAAGACATTAAAATCAATTTTGGTTACTCCAAACGTAAATTTGGGTTATAAGAAAAATCTACAATCTGCGCAATAATTAGGGTAAAATGAGGTAATTTGAAACCATTTACAATTTGGGACATTTGACATTTCCTCATTGTTTCAGATGAGCAAAGAGAAAACGAAGACCGCGAAGACGATTAAGAAGAAAAGAACAGCTTTTCTTCCTTTTGAATCTCTGAAACAGAAAGAAAATCTCAAATGTCCCAAATTGTAAATGGTTACAAATTAACTCATTTTACCCTACCATTTTAGTTGATAATCAAGTTGATAAAATACACGCTTTTTTCATAAAACTGCTTCGAAAATTTCAAATTCACCAATGACCAAATTCGTTTTCTGCTAACCGAAATCAATTTTTTGATTTCACCAAAATCGATTTCTTTGTTGACTCAAATTTATTTAAGTGTTTTCAATTAAATAACTTACCGGGGCAATCATCTTCCAGATAGACTTCTCCTTATAAAAAAATAAATAAACAACTTTCTTGTTAATTCGAAATTCACATAGGAGAAAGTAGAGCAGTTTTGAAATTAGTTTTTTTTCTTATTTTTAAAACAAACTGGACCTCATTGTGATACAATTTAGCTCAGAGGTTGGCAAAAACCGTTTGAAATGAAACCGAATAAACATCAAAATAAGTTTGTTCATGTAGCGTTTTTACTATTGACGTACAAGCTTCATTTGACGTTTATTCGGTTCCAAACGGTTCTTGCACACCTCTGATTTAGCTCAATGAACCAATTTCAAAACTGAATTACATCATGATAAAACTTACTTCCATTTCAATTTTCAAAATAGGAGAAAAAATCAATTTCAAAGCTGCCCCACTTTCCCCTATTACCCTTAGGCAATATTTTTCCAAAATCTTTCTTGAATAAAAATTAGAAAATTCACGCCATATGAGATTAATATAATAAAAAGGATTAATTCAAATTAAAATATTATGAGAAGAACTGAGTTTAAAAATAATTATAATTCATTAGCCTATAACTCAACAATTATCGATGGAGTGAAACATAAAAGTTTTATGGAAAAAGAAACTTAGTTGAAAAATGAAGGAATCACACCTAATTACGTGAGCATCATTTTATGTTATTGATGTATGAAATGTAAATTTTAATACCCTTTGAAATTTATTGCTATTTTTTGTTAACTGACAGTCAATTAAAAGGAAATTAAAATAATAAAAGTATATATTTTTCCAATAATTTAATTTATTTGTTATTTTATTTTAATTACTTATTTTATTAAATCCATGGTATTATTTATTTGTAATGCTTTTTTAACTGAAAGTATAAATAAATAGCAAACATTAATAGACAATTAAGTATACAAAGTAACACTATTTTAAAAAGAAATAAATTTAAATATATTTTATTTATCTGAGAAATAAATATATTAATTGCAAATGATTCGGAAATAAGAAGAATAAATGGAAATTACTTTAAAATTGAGAAAATAAAAATTAGTAGTGGAAAAATGTTGATGAAACATTGTTAAAAATATAAACATTTTGCATAATTTTTATTTGATAGCTAAGAAATATAAATTTTACAATATTCACAATATTTTGATATCTCTTGTTTCCTTAAGCTTGTACGATTGAGATAATCTTTTATTCATTAAAAGAAAAAGAGATGAACTTTAGGAAAAATTTTAATGCAATCAAAAGGGTGTAGCAAGGAAGGGGTAAGAAGGGCTCGTCGCCCTCTTGTTTTAAAATAATATTCAATAAACAAAAAAATAGGGTAAGTGGGGCACCTTTGAAATAAGGCATTTTTCTCTTATTTTTAAATGAAACTGAACATTACCATATCGATCCCTCGGAATATAAACCGAACAACTCGCGAATGGCCAACTTTTCAGGAGAGCGATTTAAAGCTGAGATTTTACATGCTGATCATAGGATTTTTAAGATTCGGAATCCTTATAGGGGAAAGGCTCATAATTTTGTCCAGTTTCTTATTTGGACACTTTGAGGATAAAATTGGACACTAAAAATAAATTGATTAAAATTATGGTTTTTTGTTCCAATATTTGATGAATAATGAATTCCATTTAAATATTTGTTCTTTTTGGAAGATTTTAACACTAAATACGTTAAATTTTGTATACGATTTGAGTTGAAATTGCTTTGTTGAAAATTCAGTGTGAGCAATTGCTTACGAGAAATATGACAGAACTTCGTGTTTACTTCAATCTTGTTTAGCTGTGGAGAAGTACTAACAATGTTTCTTCGCTTTTTTTGAGTGATATTATTGAATATTCATTGAATATTGTGTTGATTCACGTTAATGGTGATTTGTACATTTGACCTGAAGTGAGATTTGCCTTTTGAATTACGTTTTTCGTGTGAAAAATGGGCAATTTTCTAAGATATTCACCAGTGAGGTGATACTCCTTATTTTGGATAGGTGTTTTTCTCACGAAATTTCGTGAAATTTTAGCTTTTGTGATGACTATGTTGGACAAATGCCTGGAAAAACAAAGGAGCATCATCTCTACGAAAGACATGTAGCGAGAAATGTCTTGAAAGGCTCCCGGAAAGGCCAGGGAATGAGCGAATCCGAACGTACTTGGAGTACCGAAGTCAACTCACTTTAATGAGTGATATGGAAAGTTTCCGGGCTTCTTGTTACATTCTACGTTTCCCTTACATGAACAGGAAGAGGACTTTGTAAGATTGGTTCATGGAATGAAGAACAATGGGTATCCTATTGAGGCGGATTAGCTGTCCAAATTTACAGCCAAGTTGTCCAAATTAATAACAAAGTAGTCCAAAATAAGAGTCAGATTCACCTCTACATATCAATTCATTTTTAAACATATTAAAACTAATTTTAGTAAAAAAAAAGACGATAAATAGCTTGCCAAGTTTCTAAACAACCCTTCTAAAAAGAGGGTAACAAAAAAGTCAATTGGTATCGAAAATATCGCACTTCAAACTTGGAACATCGACGCTTATAAGCAGACTGTCCAAAATTATGAGCCCTTACCCTAACTTTGGGAATAATTAACTTTTCGGTATAATATTCACGGGGAAGGTAAAGGGTGTCAAGTAGTACCCGAAAAGCAAGAAAAACGAATTTTGCAAAAAATCGAGTTGTTCGGATTATATTCTGAGGGATCGATATTGTAATTTAGATTCACAACTAAATTTTAGAGCTGAATTATATTATGATAAGGTCTAGTTCCATTTGAAAAATGAGAAAACAAGCTAATTTTAGAGGTACCCCAATTCAAAGGTGCCCCACTTGCCCCTACCAATTAATCAATGTTTTTTTAATAAAAAAATCTTTATGAAAAAAAACAATTAAATCTTATTAGACGTACAGAATTAGAGAGTCAATTAGACGTACAGAAAGATGAATTTTTCTTAGAGATTTTGATTAGTACAGGAAAATATGATAAGCTTAACACCTTTAACTGTAATTATCTTCAACTAAGTGCAGTTTATTTACATCTCAATTTTAAACTTTTCCTATTTTATTTATTTTTCGTCCAGACGACAAATCAATAAAAGAAATGTTTCCTGTTAGAATATTAGATAAAAATGCCCAACTTAAACAACAATGTAAACCTTTACAGCGTATTTACTAACAATTTATCTTGTTATCTATTCAAACATCGTGGCTTGAAATGTAAAACCTTTCTCAAATGTTTTAGATAAATACGCTAGTTGCAGTATCTGTCGCTGCACAGGAAAGAAAGAAAGAGCGATAAGAAGTCAATTAAGGAGCAATCCATTGGAGAGCAATGTCTTCTGGGTAAGGGTTTTCAAGAGGTCGAATCCTGATTAAATCTCCTGATCATGGGAATACCCTGACCATCCCACAATTGGACCCAAGCTGTGAAAATTAAGAGATCACCGGTGGAGATCGCACCTGAGATTTGAAGCTGTTGGGCTCTCAGTTGGGCTCAAGTGGAAAGGGCTGAGAAGTCACGCGAGAGATTGAGGAGCGAAAGTGATGATTGGTGATGAAAAGACCACATCAGGGAGGAGAAAGAAATCGCCAGTAATTACAGAAAAATATTTAAAAATTGAATATTGGGCAGAGATGATCATGATCACTCACTGAAGATGTTAAATTACTTTATGGACCATTAAATAATTTGCTCATTTTACTATCGGGAGGAGCGTCATTTTTATGCTTAGCACAGCAGTTATTAACATATCTCTCCATGGACGATCTATTGTAAAATTAATTGCTATTGGATGTGAAATTTTTTTTCTACGCAACTCCAGACGTCGGCAAGCTAGAATATTTTACTATAAGCAAATGCTTTGCTGTAAAAGTGAAATTCCATTGCAATTTGTGGCAATTATCCATTGAGGAAGATTCGTAATCCAACCTGTTCAGATCGGTCGGTTAGATCTGCCAATTAATCTGATAATGAGGATCAATTCCCAAGCGATCTTTAAGCTACTGAAAAGTCTTTGAGGTAATGCAAAAGCTCAAAGAATTTGAAATATTCCATGAAATTTATTAAAGATGTTTGTTGAGTTTGTTTTTTGTTGTGGTGATTAGGATGCTGGCACCACTTAATAATGCTATCCTGACACATAAAAATTTTAAAATGATTTACATTTAATTGCCTCTAATAAGTATTCGCAATTGTGATTTATGGCTATTTGATCTAGTTATTGATAAAAAGTTAGACTTTGCATAAAAAAAAAGTTTAACAAACCTACCGATCGTTTTAGGTCGTTTACCTAGTGCGCCTAGGTCAAATGACAGACTGCGGAAGGTAGAATATTCAACAAATTGTTCTTAGAAAAGAGGAAAAATTAGAATTAAGCACTGAAACATACATATTTTGAAAAGTTCATAAAGTTTGATAGCGATATTATACCGTTTAACTCTTTCCGGACCACAACATATCCAGCGAACGAATTTCAGTAAAACTCACTTTATTGTAAGTCTTAGTGGTCAAATATGATACTTTTGTAAAAAAGAATTTTCTCCGCCCTGGGAAATTGGAAAACTCATGGGAACTCTCGTACCCAAAAGAACGAAAAGGAGACAAACTTCAATTTTCCAAAAGCCAATAATATCAATTTTGTGAATAATTTTTGCGTGTCAAATGACTCCTTTACAATGTTGATCACTAAAACAAGAAGAATTATTGACCAGTATCTTGTATCAAAGGGAACGAAAGAGTTAAGTGGGCAGTGTCAATTACAAGATCAAAAGTGGCTTATATTTTTTAATTGTTTAAATCGATAGATAAATTATCTAAGAATATGTTAGGATTTACCTGGTGAGAATGGAATGAAATGATCTATGAGAAACTGTAGCTAGCACTCAGCTTTGGGAATCCCTGCTTTACCTTTAAAGACGCAAAGCTTTCAAAGTTATCCGGCTCGAAGGACCAATTTTTGAAACCTTGCGTCCTTTTCCACTGTGACTTTAAACTGAGAAACGATTATTAAACTTCAACAAAACTTTATTCAACTTCAATAAACGAACTATGACTAAATTATTGGATTTTTAAAGAGAAATGATTGACGATGCAAAAAAATGTGACTTGATCTTTTGAAGATTTGACAGAAGAAAGTTGACAAAATACTAGAATGAAGTTGGCCGCAATGTCCATCCCTTCAATAATGCGTTCAGCGATTTTCCTCACGGGCTTCCACGGACTTGTCCCTCAACAGAATATATCATAAATATTTCAGAAGCTTTTTGAAAAATAAAAATGTTAAATAAAAATTCTAAATAAATATAAGAATTTTAAGCGAAATTACCTGATAGGTAAGCTTTCAATGCGTTTTTTAGTTCTTCAGGCTTTAGCTAATTAAAGTTACCAAGGAAAATAAAAAATTTTATGCGATTAAATATTTAATTATATCTGACTAAAGGTGTCTAAACATTGGGAACAATTTTCGTCAAAAAGTGCTTTTTTGAAGGAAATTTGATGCATTGCTGTATGCGAAAACGTCAAAATTCTGTCAAAAATGCAATTTTTGATGAAAATTGCTCCCAATGTGTAGACGCCTTAATGCTTTACCCAGTAAGTTTTTTTTTAGTAAATCTAATTTAAACAATTTTCTGACCAAAAGAAGGAGATGATTTTGCAAACATATTGGAAGTCAGTCATAATTAATTTGAAAATTAAAGACAAAATTATACTTTCAATTCATTTCAATTTGAAGTTTATTGTTTAGAATATTTATATAAAACTTTTGCAATAATAGTGCTCGGCACAAGGAAATTCTGTTAAAAACATCATAAAGACGTTTAGGGGAAACTGGGGCACCACCAAACACGGGGTAGCACCAAACACTGCGATTTTTTAATTGGATATTCGACTTCAGAGGATAAGACCTATAGGAATTTATAGGCACTATAGGGATGCTTGTCCACTGAAGGAATGGTCGAGATAGTCCAAGTAGTTTAAAAATAAAAATTAGTGTTTGGTGGTACCCCGTGTTTGGTGGTGCCCCAGTTTCCCCTAAGCGATTTCGTTTTTATTTTCTATGCAACAAGTTACAAAAATAGCTGGTTTTTCATAAAAATGGGTACCTCTAAAAACGTAAAAATTTATCCAATAAAGAGCTTCATTAAAAAATAAATTACAAAGGTACAAATGACATTTTTCACTCCTCAAATTTGAACAATATTTTCAAAAACGTAACGGAATTCTTGTAAAATTCACTTTTCCTAAATTAAGGAAAATAACTTTAGAGAATTTATCAATAGAATTTATTGTTAAATGTGTGGAATTTGTTGAGGAAATTAATATATAATTAGTATTTCACGTCTTCAAATATATGGCTTTTCTAAATCAGCCAGATGAAAGATAGATTTAACATTTAACCTTAACGATCATCTAATGTAGGGTAATCAGTGATCTTTTAATAAATTATTTCAATAAATATTTTTGACAAGGCCCCGCACATTTATTGGAATTTCTTTTTCAAGTAGAGAAATTGCCTCAGGAAAATTTCAGTGATTTGCAGAAACCAGTGTTAAATATTCGCTTGATCATCCTAACCCTTGTGGTCACAGCTGATTGATCGCGATCTTGTCTGGAGTGATCGTGGCTTAGTGAAAAAGCGATCAATTATCTCCAATTAATTATCGACAGAGAATCAGAAAGTGCTTCAAATCAAAGTGAAGCACCGCAATTAAATTATCTCTAACATCTCGATATGCGACCATCCTCCAGTGATCACGCTTTACTTTCAGCAATCGAAGATCGGTAGTTTGGCGATCGCAAGAGACATAGGGCGACTCTATGTCCAAGTCTGTCTCATGTTGGGATTCTCAAGTGAGGCACATAAATTACTCTATTTGCTATGGTTGTGGCGAGTTTGGTTGGGACTCTTGTGGTTCTGGCCAAACGTAACTGTGGTAACTTACTTTTATGGCGCACGTTCTAACCATTCATCATTAAAGCTCCTAATCGTACAGAAACCTCGGCCATTGATCAATAATTATTTCTGCAAACAATTCAAGTGCTTTGCGACTTCTGTTTGGACACCACAAGCCAAGACCCCAAGAAAATAATTGAACAGCCATGAATTATTTCCCTTATTGTTCTCACATGACTTGTTCCTGGCAAAGCCGATCACTGATCATCTCAATTAATTGAATTCTCTCTTCCATGTCAGTGCATTTCCCCATTTGGACGGAGACATCATATTTCGCCGCTGCGATCATAATGTGATCTTTCGATCTACCTTGGGATTTATGAGCGAGATCTTGAGAAGAACCCTCGATCGCAAACAATTTTGTCAATGTTATCTCACATTCCTGTGGTATTCTATTCTTTAACCATCTCGAACTGCAAAGAGACAATCACCCAGAAATATTGTTACATTTATTTCATAAAAGAGCCGTTACCAAGGGGTTACCCATTCACCTATCCCACTGACATAGGCTTCAAGTTTCTTGGGTTCCGTGTTCCGTGTTCCGTGTTACCGTGTTCAGTTATTTTTGAAATAACTGAAATAAACTTTGAGGAATTTTTGCATTGATACATTATCAAAATGATCGAAAATCAGCGCCAAAATGATCCAAAATCAGCGCCATTATCAGCGCCAATTTGATTTAAAATCAGCGCAAAAAAAAGATCCAAAATTAATGCTAAAATGATCCAAAATCAGCGCCAAAATTTCGTAAAATCAGCGCCAATTTGATCTAAAATCAGCGCCAAAAGATCTAAAGCTAATGTTAAAATGATCCAAAATGAGCCCCAAAATTATCTAAAATCAGCATCAAAAAGATCTAAAGTAAATATTAAGAAGATCCAAAATCAGAGCCAAAGTCATCTAAAATCAGCACCAGAAATATCTAAAATCATAACCAAAATTATCTAAAATCAGCGCCAATTTGATCTAAAATCAGCGCTAAAAAGATCCAAAATTAATGCTAAAATGATCCAAAATCAGCACCAAAATTATCTAAAATCAGCGCCAAAATCTAAAATCAGCCCCAATAAAATCAAAAGTTAATATAGATCCAAAATCAGCACCAAAATTATCTAAAATCAGCACCAAAATTATCTAAAATCAGCACCAGAATTATCTAAAATCAGCGCCAATTTGATCTAAAATCAGCGCCAAAAAGACCTAGAGCTAATGTTAAAATGATCTAAAATTAGCGCCAAGATCAAAATTCAGCGCCAAGAAGACCTAAAGCTAATGTTAAAATGATCCAAAATCAGCGCCAAAATTATCTAAAATCAGCGCCAATTTGATCTAAAATCAGCGTCAAGACCAAAGTTCAGCGCCAAAAAGACCTAAAGCTAATGTTAAAATGATCCAAAATCAGCAGCAAAATTATCTAAAATCAGCGCCAAAATCTAAAATCAGCCCCAATAAGATCTAAAATCAGCGCCAAAAAGACATGAAGCTAATATTAAAATGATCCAAAATCAGCGCCAAAATTATCTAAAATCAGCTCCAATTTGATCTAAAATCAGCGTCAAGATCAAAATTCAGCGCCAAAAAGACCTAAAGCTAATGTAAAAATGATGCAAAAATCAGCGCCAAACTTATTTAAAATCAGCATCAAAATTATCTAAAATCAGCGCAAAGATCTAATATCAGCGCCAAAAATATCTAAAGTTAATATTAAAAAGATCCAAAATCAGACCCAAAGTTATCTAAAATCAGTACCAAAAATATCTAAAATCAGCATCAAAATTATTTAAAATCAGCGCCAATTTGATCTAAAATCAGCACCAAAAAGACCTAAAGCTAATGTTGAAATGATTTCAAATCAGCGACAAAATTATCTAAAATTAGCACCAAAATTATCTAAAATCAGCGCCAATTTGATCTAAAATCAGCGCCAAAAAGATCTGAAGTAAATGTTAAAATTACCTATTAACAGCAATAATACGTTACGATTTTGTTTTCGTAATGAAAAAAAATCAATTCATTACCAAAACTGACCTTATGGAAGATAAAACCCGATCCTTAAGGTTTCCAAGCTTCACGAAATCCTTTTCAAAGTTGTTCGGGTTTACCGAAACATTTCTCTAGCAATTGTCATGGGTTTGTCCATATGAGCCACCCCTTGGCCGTTACTCTTTGAAGTGTAGTACCATGGAAACTTGTCTTGCAGTTCTATTTTCTCGCGTGCACCTCAAAACAATCTTCACATACCGGTCTCTTTTGGGGTTTTTAGGAAGATGGAACACCAATTGCTTCTTACTATTTTATTTGACCTAGAAAGTAAAAAGAAAAAATAAAACTGCGCCACCATTTCCGCAGACTTCTTTTTTATTAACAAAACGCATGGAATATTGATGAGGATGGTCAGAATATTTGCTAAAGATCACCAACGAATATTTGATGAAGATAGCCGAAATATTGATGAGGTACCATTTTGAAAATGTGTTAAAGATCACAAGATCACCAGATCGAGCTTTTGTTGAATGAATTTCATTTTGAATGGTGATCAATGGGTTTAGCATACGATACGATCATCTTACGGAGTGCTAAAGTTGTTGAATGAGAGGAAGACAAATACTCCATGTTCGGGAACTCTGAGATCATCCATGAAAGTCGTGATTCTCTCCCGTCTTCCAAAATCAATTCGCGGTAGATCCCACATGAAATTCCATTCCTTTGGGAGATTGTCGCATTTACCTTCTTGGAGGATGTAATTCAGGAAGATCACCGTTTCATTCCGTCGAATTTTCACCTCAATATCCGCATTTTCTGGCAGAACCAGCAAATTTTTCACCCATTGTGATACTCTTAAGCGATGTCTGGAGTTTTTTCTGATCTTCAGAAGATCAAAAGTCATCTTGAGCAAAAACTTGAACTGATGGTTGAGATTTTGGCTCAGGTTAATTTCTTTCTGATCCCTGGGTCGCGGAAGATTATGAATTTGAGGACTGATGCCCAAATCAATCATGTCGCTTAGAATATAATTCACTGTCGGACAATAATCCTCTGGAATAGTATTCTTTGGGCTCTTTGACTTCCAATAGGACTGAAGATTCCTCCCCTGGGACATCTTCTGGATCAAATCGCGATCTCTTTGAATAAGAGCCATGCAGAAATAGAATCCGTCGAGTGTTTTGTCCCCATTTGACCGGAATTTTGCCTTTTGACGATGCCAAAAGTTGAAGTAATCCCTCGCAACATCTGAGAGATCCTCCTGAGCACACTCTTCAATCAATTTCCTGGCCAAATGGTAATAAAACTCGTACTCAATTTGGAGAGGAATATTCATTTTAATCTTCACTGAAACAGAATAATTTGAAAAGAGTAAAACAAATTGAAAGCATCAGCTACTCTACTTCCGGAACTCCAAATAATTAGGGCTTTTTAGATTATGATCCAGAAAAAAACTATAGGGACTTGTTTCATTACTTTCATTTCTTTCAGACAAATCGTCAGATGTTCCAACGAATATTATTGTATGACTAAAATTGATACAGAATGACTAAAATTATTATACGACCACTAAAAAGATTAATAAACGATTAAAGTATGTATTTAATGACTAATTATTACATTAAATAGCAAATACATACACCTAAGGACATAGTAAATATGAATACTAAATAATTCACGTAGAATATTTGCCGACTAAAACAAATACTTAACGATTTATTTAATTTAAATGTTTAGCAACTGAGACGAATAGGAGATGAATACTTAAAGATTTGAGATGAATTCCTAACGACTAAGATCATTAGTTAACAATGTAGATTTAAATTATTACTGAATAACGTAAGTAGAGTATTTAATGACTTAGATGAATACTTAACGATTGAGATAAATTTTTAACGACTAGTACCATTAGTTTGTTAACGGTTGAGACGAATACTAAACGACTTAATTGGAATGTTTAACGGCTAATACGAATAATCTTGTTAATCGAGATAAATTCTCAACGACTGGGATCAATAAGTACCGATTGAGATGAATACTAAACGACTAAATTAGAATATTAGCGCCAATTTGATCTAAAATCAGAGCTAAAAAGACCTAAAACTTATGTTAAAATTATCTAAAATCAGCGCCAATTTGATCTAAAATCAACGCCAAAAAGACCTAAAGCTAATGTTAAAATGATCCAAAATCAGCACCAAAATTACCTAAAATCAGCACCAATTTGATCTAAAATCAGCCCCAATAAGATCTAAGGTTAAGATAAATTTTTAGATAAATTTATTTAAATAAATTCCAATAAGTTATTAACGCTCGGAATCATTACAGTTAACGATTGAGATGAAAACTTATCACCTAAAGTAGGATATTTAGTGACTGAAGCAAATACTTAACGATTTACATGAATGCTTAACGACAGAAATTACTACTTAACGACTTAAGTCCAACTCGGAGCGATTTAATTAGGATTACAAAGACAAATTCCTCAGCGATTTAATTAAATATATAACGACTTAGCCAAATACTTAACGCTTTTGGTGAATGAGTAACCACAGGGGCAATCAGTTAACGGAACTATAACTGAATGAATAAAAGAAATATGTAGTGACTGAGACAAATACTTAGTTTGATTATTAAGACAAACATTGAGCCACTTAAATAGAATATTTAATGGCTAAGACGAATTCTTAACGGTTTAGTTTAGATGAATGCTTAACGACTAATACTAAACGACTCAAGTAGAATATTTAACGACTAAAACAAACACTTTACAATTTCTATGATTAACGACTAAAACAAACATTTTACAATTTCTATGATTAACGACTAAACCAAATACTTAACGATTGAGACGAATTCTTAACATCTGAAGTAGATTATCTAACGAGTAAACAAATACTTAACCGATTTAGATAAATTCTTAACGCTTGAGATAATAAGTTAACAATTATGACAATTTCTGAGGGATCAAGTAAAGTATTAAACGTCTAAATCTAAACTAAACCAATTACATAACGACCTCAGTAGGATAGGACATATAACAACTAAGACAATTTGTTTTTAGCGATTGAGATGAATATTTAACGACAGAGACAGCTAATTTAGATTTTTTAGATTAGTTTAGATGATTGCTAAGCTACTGGGATAATTAATTAACGATTAAGATGAATTTACTGCTAATAATGAATATGTAATGACTAAGGTAAATACTTAATGATGTAGATATAGATAAAAGCGTTAGAGACTGCAATAAGTTAGTGATAGATACAAACACTGAGCGAATTAAATATAATATTTAACGACTAATACATATACTTAACGACTTTAAGAAGAATAATCAATGACCTTAACAAATTCTTAACGGTTTATTTGAATGTTGAACGACGAAGAAGAGTACTTAACGATTGAGACAAATACTTAACGACTGAAAGGCAAATACTTAACGATTTAGATAAATTCTTAAAGCTTGGAATAATTAGTTAACAATTAGGACAAATTCTGAGCGATCATGTAGAGTATTTAACGTTTAAGCCAAATACTTAACGACTAAAACAAATTTTTAACGACTAAGAAGAATTTTTAATAACTAAGAGAAATATTTAATGCTTTATATATGAATGATTAACTATACTGTAATAATAATACTTTCCAATCGAGATGAATACTGAACGACTTAAGTAGAATAAAATTAACGACTAAAACGAACACTTATCAATTAGAATGAACTCCTTGACTGAGATAATTAGTTAACAAGTAGAACAAATTCTAAGCGATTAAGTAGTTTACTTAAAGGAAGAGTAAGATAAATACTTAACGGACAATCTAACCTGAGTGCTTAACGACTCAAACAAAGTTTTTACAGATCACAAAAGTACTCAAGCGACTTTCTTAAATACACCAAAATAAATTCTGATCGATTAAATAAAATATTCAAAGAATTAAACGAATACTTAACGATTAAGGAAAATACTAAGGCTTAAACTAAAATTAATTGAGGAGGAATACATCATTATTACTTTTTTTTTAATAGCAAATTCATGAATATTAATTTTTATATTAATGAAAGTCATTATATTAACAATGTCAAATTTGCAAAAATGAATTGGATTGAATTTGATTCACTTTTGGAGCAAATCGAAATGAAAATCAACCATTCGACCTCAAGAACAGTGAGATAAGCTTAAACGAAAATTAATTTTAAATTAAAATTAAAACAATAATAACTGCTTAATTTCTTATTAATTCATTTGGCTGGCCACTTAAGCCAACCGGTGAGAATATATTGGCTTTTCTCCCATTTGTCTTTAGAACAAAACAGAGAAAATCTCAACTAAAAACGTTGAAATGTGCGTTGGGATTGAGGTCAAAAGTGTAAACAAGCATTGTACAATTTCTCATCTTGTGGCTTTTTCTCTTGACACTGCGGATTAGGTTCTGGAAACAAATTGCGCAAAGTTTAACACCCTAAAAGAATCTATTAAGAATTTGGCTGCATAATTAGTTGTTTTACATTCTTATGACAAAAGCTCTCTAAATATTGGTTTTGTGGTTTAGCATTATCCAGTTATTCACACATAAAGATACAGTTGATAATTATAAAGAAATAATATTTGTTTTGCATTAACTAATCAAGTTCAAGTGCTCAAAAATAAATCAAGGGGGACATATATTACGGAAAATTTAATCCTGGGAAGAATAATTGTTCAACTGATAATATATTTGTGGAGAGGCTGGAAAAAGAAAATAAAATTCTCTTAATCATTATAGATTTATGGGGGGTCACGGAAGACCGAAAGTCATTATCTCTTACCGCTTAGCCTCTAGCTAGGTCAAGAAAATGGAAAAGCTTATCAGCTTTGCAAAGTGCTCGAATGCACGAGATAGAACTCTTCATGAATTTTATATTTCGCATAATTTTTGTGTTCATGGCGGTTGACTCTCTGTTTAAAAAGCTTTAGGGTAAGTGTGCCAAATTTCGGCATAGTTGCATGCAAGCGTCAAAGTCTCAAGTTTGAAATGTAATATTTTAAATACAAATTGATTTTTTTTATTCTTTCTTCTGAAAGAGTGTTGCTGGGAACCTTGTAAAGAGTTTACCGTCTTTATTTACTCTAAAATCATTCTTAATACATTTTAAAATGAATAAAAATATAGACATAGCTTTGGTGCCCTATTTCGGCCACCTTCGCCCTTCGGGAATTCTTCCAATATCTTTTTCACGTCATCTCGTTCGTCGAAGCTACATTTTTTTTATTCTTTTTCATTGTATAATCTTTAGAGTACGTAAAATATAAAAGTTCATGGAGTTTCGAGGAACAAAAAAGGTGGCCGAAATTGCGAGCTGGCCGGAATTTGGCACACTTACCCTATAAATTGCAAAAAATTAACTGAAAATTTATAATTTTTTAATTACATTTTATTTGATCTTTTGAGAATTTGATCTTTAAACTTTAATCCATACAGGGAGTTCCGCTTTGAAAGAAATGCTCGGGATCGAAAAAGCCCACGAATTCACTCCAGTGACACAGAAAAATTGCATACTCACAGGAGAGGTCTTTGGAGTAAGTTACAGAAACGCCGTGATGTATGCAAAACATTTTCAGCTCCATTTTTTCGGCCTATTTTCATCACCACACACAATGGTTCATAACGGCTCCAGCACACCTTTTAGATCAGGAAAATTTCTTAAAGACTAAATTCGCATCTCTTTCTGTCTCAAACCTAATGAATATGTTTGTCTCACTCTTTCGCAACTCTTCTTCTTATAAACATCACAACAAATTCAATTTAGATCAATCGAATTTGGAGTGCAAAAGAATGAGATAGGCATATGCCAAATGTGTGAGAAAGAAAGCGATGGGGAATTTTGATTTCATGAAATTTTACTGATCTAAAATGTGTGCCGGTGTCATAAAAAATGCATTAGAAATTTAACCGCGTAAAAAGTATTTGCATACACTTAGCGGCATTTCAAAAACTGGTTTTATAAATTAGCTCCCAATAGTAGGCAATTCCTATCAAATTCTTTCAATCCATTTTCACTTAAACCGGAACTCCCTGTACAAGTTCCAAAATAACTTTTTGAAAATTCGATGTCGAGATTTCTTTCGGTTATTGGTATGTAGGGTGGCGGCATTACTTGTGGCCTGTTTTTACTTATGGCCTCGTCGCAATTATAGAAGACTCTCTCCAATTCGGGCATATGGGACCGAAATGTCAGCCGAACTAGACAGAAATTCGGGCGACAAACTTTTTGAAATTCAACGATTTTTTAATCATGTGCATATAGATATTGAGTTTACACACTCATATATAACGTAAATTGCATGAAAATCCCTCAATAATGCAAAATCACATCAAAACTAAGACAAACCATGCCAAATTTGAGCATACTTGATTCATTTGATAATCAAAATCAAACTTGAAAAATGACAACAAACTTTTTTCAAATGTAACCGCTGCCCGAATTAAAAAGTTGCCCGATCTTAAAAGAGCCGAATTAGCGAGAGTCTACTGTATTGTCAGAAAATGATTCCGAAAACCAAAAAGTCATGTGCTATTGAACACTTAAAATATTTTTTTTTATTTTGACGTTTTTCGAAATCATTTTCTGACGTTGTAAATTTTTTTGCAAAGAACCCATGACAGAGGCCACAAGGAATGCCGCCACCCGATCGGTGGAATATTCGCAAAATTTTGTTCAAAAATAAAAATCAAATTGGCAAGTAAAAAATCAAAAATGGTAGATATAAAATTGAGAATGGTAAGTAAAAATTCCAAAATAGTAATTAAAAAATCAAAAATGGTACAAATGGTGCAACTACATAGAAAAAATTTCTAAAAATTTTCCCTTTGCCCAGGAAATTTGCTTTTGCCTCACCAGGGTGAAACTAATAATTTCTCAAAACACAGAAAATTTCCCTTCGCCCCAAAAGGCAGAACTAACTTTACAAAACATAGAAGATTTTCCTTTGCCCCAACAGGCATTAGGGGAGACTGGGGCAAAAAGTCACAAATCGAAAAATTCAAAATTC
Organism: Phlebotomus papatasi; assembly: GCF_024763615.1. Taxonomy (NCBI): domain Eukaryota; kingdom Metazoa; phylum Arthropoda; class Insecta; order Diptera; family Psychodidae; genus Phlebotomus; species Phlebotomus papatasi. The sequence continues at coordinate 105,567,855 of NC_077223.1, forward strand.
AATATCTTCCAAGGTAAAAAAGATAGCGGCTCAAATTTTTTTCTATAGATAGCCTCCATAGAACTTCTTCAATGTCGTAAGTTCCTTTGAATTCGAACAAGGAATTTAGAAAATTAAAATTATTGAAATTTTTAGCCCTATTTTTGAAATATTTTCCTTGCAGAAGATAACAATTATTACCTACTTATTTTCCAAAATTGATGCACTGGTGAATACTTTCTAAATAATTTGGATTTTTTGAATACGAATCCAGTATCTATTTTAAAATTTCACAAAAGTTCTTTTTTTTAGAAATCCTTTTATTAAAAATGGCCATTTGGGGTAAAAAGTAACAAAGACCGAAGCAATTTCTGATGTCTCACGGCGAAAAGAAACGTCAATGCTATGTGTCGCCGCTTGTTGTTTGCATTGGTCAAACGATTTGCAGTCTTTTGTGTGTTTTTTTCTAAAATAGTTTGAAACGCACTTTTTTCGTTTTCTCACTTTTCTCGCAGAGAAAACGGAATAAATTTTCTATGAAAATATATCCTCTCGGTATTTTTTCAAATTTACGGAAGCCCGTAATAAAGCGAATCAAAATATGATAATACCCCATGTCTGGTACTATTTGCCCCAGCATTTTTGAGAATAGTCACAAAATTACCTTTTACAAATCGGCTCAATAAACGTATTTCCTTACAAAATAGAGGAATATTGCTTTCACAAAGTTATAGAACGGTAAATTTCCTATAAAACTGCACTAATTAGAAATTTTTGAAGCGCTCGAGTAGCTTATAAAAAATAAAATATCCGTTTTGTGACTTTTTGCCCCAGTCTCCCCTACTGATAAATGCCTAAACAAACACAGAAAATTTTCCATTATCCTAACTAATAGTGAAACATTTTAACATTAAAGTTTTTTTAGAAATGAGTAGCTTCCACTCATTCCTCAAGTCCAACATCACAATCATAATGTTTAGGGCTAACTTTTGTATAGAGGACATACTGTCCAATTTCTTCTAAATAAATTGAATTGAAATGAAGATTTTTTTACCTAACAATTTTGTTTTTTTTTACTTAACATTTTAGATTTTCTTACTTATCATTTTAGATTTTCTCACTTACCATTTTATATTTTTTTCCTTACCGTTTTTAATTTTTACTTACCAATTTTGATGTTTTATTTATCAATTTTTAGTTTTTACTTACCAATTTAGATTTTTTATTTACCAAATTCGCATTTTTTACTTACCATTTTTAATTTTTTTTACTAACCATTCTGCTGCGGCCTTTACCGATTGGAAATTTCAAGGCTTTTCCGAAAATTTCAAATGCAAGCGAAACTGCTGAGAAATGCCTTAACTTTGACATTGGAAAATTTTTTTTAGGTTATAGGTACCTAGACGAAATCTTCGTATGGACCACCTCCAAAATATTTTTGAAAATGAAAGGAAACTCTTGAGTCGTTCTCGAGAAAAACTAGAGGCATGGTGCAGGAGGGATTGGAATAGGTGGGAGAAAGGTGAATTAGATCGTGTTTAGATAATGTTTTTTTTTAAGGAGGGTCATCGAAGACCCGAAGTTGATATCTCCTACCGTTTCAGCTCCAGAACGGTAGCAGGCTGGAAAAAGAATGATTACATTACACTGCTCTCTTTGTGAGTTCGAGCAATAGAAACATAAATTTTAATCGGAAAAGGTGATATTAGCATAAATCGAGCATTCTGCGAATTGCATTTCACTTCATTTCTTTTAGCGAAATTTCTTTTAAAGATAAGAGGACCTCTCTCTTATCTTAAAATAAAAAGAAATTATTTTAAGATAGAGAGATCCTCAACAGAATCCGTGGAAGCAGAAATTGTTCCTGCGTCTCAAAGTCTAGAAGCCATCGGAAGCCTCAACTCCCAACATCAAAAACTTTGTAATTTTGTCTGAATCTCTTTATTGTTATTAAAATTCTTGACAATTTTTGCATTCTTCAATATCTCCGACGATCCCTTTCCTTGTAGTAATCCCTGCGCCTCTCTCGATCCCGATCCTCCTGCCGGTCGTGTCTCATCCGTCTGTCCCTATCCCTGTCCCTCATTTCCCGATCTCTCCTCTCCCTCTCCCTCTCGCGATCTTTGTCCTCCCTTTTTCTGTCTGGACGTCTCTCCTTGCGTTCCTCCGATCTGCTCCTGGAGCGTCTCTTGAGCCTGTCTGCCTTGGATTTCCTCTCCGGAGCACTCTTTTCCAGTGCATTGTCCTCATCGCTGGGCATCTCTTCGTCCAGATCGTCGTCCAGAGCGGATACTTTGGGTTCCAGCTCGTTGTTTTCTTCGAGAATGTGCCTTTTCTGGATCCTAGGCAGGATGATGTCACACACGCGATCATTCCTCAGCAGCTCATCGATGAATTCATCCACATGGACAATCTCGAAGTTTGACTGGCGATTCTGCCGCCGCAGCTTCCGGTTGTCATTGTACAGAGGCTCCAGGTATTTGTAGCAATCAATAGCTGTGCCCGTCAGCCTGAGATAGAAAGCCCCTAGCGCTCTGACATACTTGAATTCCTCATTCTTGATGAACTCCACGATGATATCCTTTTCCGGCTGGATCTGCAGCATCTTGAGGATCAGACAGAGAAAGGGAGTTGGTTTGATGTTACCCCCGTAAACTCCTCCAATAAATCTCAGCTCCATGGCCTTATCCACCAGCTGGAAAGGAAAATTAGGTTCTTAATCCTTGGAAAAGCAGGAAAATCAGGAAAATCCCTACCAATTCTGCCGTCAGAGCAAAACATTGCTCTTTCCAGTATTTTGAGTCATAGATGCGGGAACGGATGATCTTCTCGACCAGATACTGTGGATTTGTCCCGTGGACATTCTTGGCGTCCTTCACTGTGCGATTTGCCATGTTTTTTCACTAAATTCCTAAACTTTTTGTATTTTTCTCCCCAAAACTCCCAAAACAAAACTTTGAGGTTATGTTTTGTTGTTTACAAAAACTGAGCAACTGCTATCACTGCCACCTATGAGAGGTGTGCTAAAAAAAATTTGAAAAGTATTATTCAACTGATTTATTTGAATTTTTATGAAAATGAAATTCTTTTCAACTTTTAAAGAAAGGTTTCGAATTACATTAGAAATAATTACGAGGATAATTATATTCCCGAAAGTGTTCTTGGCTTCAAAATCTCTAAAATCAATTCAGGAAATGGGAGCATATGAAATGCATTTAATTAGATTCTCATATAGCAACTCGACATTTCGAGGGTTTCATCTTGAATGCCGAAAGAAAACTGAGCTTTTTCGAAAGAGATTTTTGAATGTTAACGATTTCGAAGAAGTCAATAAGGAAAATGAAGGAAAACTTTGTTTTTTGCCTGCAGAAAAATCACTTATTTGTCCACTGTATCAACTGCGAAGCTTTGTCTTTGAAACTGTGAATGCAAATTACATTACGCCTAACATTTTTCGTAAATTCCAGTAACGGTCATATTTAAATTTATCCTGGAAGAAAAAGCGTTCTTTCTAGAATTTCTTGCAGATTTTCACAGCTTATAGGGGAGGGTGGGGCAGTTTAACGACGGGGCAGTTTCAATTTTTGCATATTCTTCTTATCTCTTTGAAAGGAATGAAATAAAACCTCGAAAAGGAAAAGCCGCCCCACATTGACGTCCTGCTGGTGATGATCTGGAACCCCATGAACCACACGATCCCTGAGAAAGACTCTGAAATCACAATTTAGTTGAGTGAGTTTTTTAAAAATTGGCCAAAACACGATCTTTATAAAATGTCAAAAAGAAATTCGTTGCAAATAAATAATTTAATGCCCTTCCAGCCACTGAAGAAGATCCACATCAGGATCGAAAGCTTTGGAAAAACCAAAAAAGTGTTTTCATCTTAGGGTGACTAACTTTTCACTGGCAATCACCGGAGACACCTCTCTAAAACCTTAATGTTACTGAAGCTATAATAATGTAATTGATTTTATAAAACTGCATCAAAATGAAACTTTTCATAATGTTTTATTATCAACAATTTTTGAACTATTGAACTTATCTATCGAAGTAACATAATTGTATTAATTTACTAGTGGTTTTATGATTATTATAAAGCATTTAGCGTTGAATGAAATCTAAGACGGTTCTGACAATTTTGATTTAGGTTCCGAAAGTGCGTAAGGAGCAGTTTCAAGCAAGCACATGGAGAAGTGTCCAGTATCTAACAATTTACTTTTTTAATCAAAATTAACTTAAAGCAATCACTGAGAACGTTTTGTAGCTGTTTTTGTCGATAAAGTTCGAAATTTTGGGAAGTAGATTTTCTAAAAACTCATAAACAAAAATTAAAAAAACAATCTTTCAATGATTTTAAGTGCTTAAAAACTCTAAAGTTAATTGTTATAATATTTTTCAGAATGATTTCAGCAAGATATTATAATTTTTTTGTAGTATTATGACAATTCAAGATTTTAAAATACTATTATAAAACTTTTATACTAAAAACGACATGTTCTAAGGCGACATATTGATCCATTTATGTTCTGAATTAGCTTAGAACTACAAAAGACATTTCTTTCGTATAAAATATGAAAAAGAATTGTTCAATTAATGAGAAATAGGATTGGAAATTTGTGGCGATATTTTATTTTCACTGTATGATCAATAAGAGATAAAATTCTGTTATAAAGCTCTTGCTCGATTATATTTTTATGTTTTAAAGTCCTAGAAGACTTTAAAATAGTAATTTTAATCAATTCTGATATCGCAAGTTTCATATAAACACATTTTTTCTCTCTCAAAAATTGCCTCATTATTTATTTTGAAACTGCCCCGCAACGGGGGACATTCACGCATTCTTCCATTCAAATGAAATCGTCTTCTCCACAATAGACCAATGAAGTTAAAGGATTATTGTTATTGTTTTTATTAACCCGAAACCCAACTGTAACTCACAGAATATATAAAGTTTTAATTCTGTTTATAATATTTTTTTTAAAATGGTCTCAAAATCCATTTTGCAATTTAGGGGTGAACTGCCTCACCCTCCCCTATAACTCTGCAGTCTCTACAGGGCTCCCAAAGAACGGTTTTGGGTGGAAAAGAGTATTTTCTAAACACCTTATGTCCATTTTCTGCAATTTTCCAATGAAATTTCGAAAAGCGGGAAGGAGTGAGCGTTTTTTTTTACAATCCAGGAGTAATTTGTTTCTAACTTTTCTCTTTTCTTGGAATTTTCATGTGGGTTTCTGGGTTTTCTGCTACATATTTGATGAACTCTTTATTATTATTTTGTTCTTTATTCATATTTTTTCTTTGCACTGAATTGAACTCGTTGTGACGCCACGAGCCTAGTTGCTCCAATAAGGCCTATTTTGTAATTGAAATTTATTTGTCTGATAAAACATAAAAGATCGTTATACACGACAAAAGACTATACAGCCTGAGAAGAAGCATTTCCGCTGTTTGGCTTTGGAGGCTGGTCACCAACGCTAAGACGGCGGCGGACGCCTGATTCATGCCTTATTGCTGCATACTTTTTTTGTTAATTGTATATGCTTAAGAGTAATAAATATAAATATAAATAATATAAATATAAATTTTCCGCAATTTTCCCAAATTTTGCGTCGAAATTTCTTTGAAAATCACGATAAACAATGTGAAAATGATAAGTGATTAATGCGGATTAATGTATTTAAAAGACTCAAAAAGACACTTGAATTACCAATATACAGTAAAAAATTTCGGCACATATTTGTTCCAAAAATTAGCTCGTCCACGGACACCATAATTTTTGGAACAATCTTGTTCATTTTACGAGACTCAAAAAGATAATCAATATTAGTAGCGAATTTGTTCCAAAACGTAGCTCGTCCACCGACGCCGAAAATTTTTGGAATAAATTTGTACCTTCTAGGACAGACCTGTGCTCGTTAAAAGTCGTGTAATATCGGAATTTTTGTGTTGATAATTTTAATTGAAATCACAGATGGCCATACTGGCAACACTAATCCCGCTCATTAACGGTTCCTTTTTGCGTCAAAAAGACATAGCAGAGATAAAACTCATATAGAAAGAAATTGTCTTCTTGATATCTTTGTCGGAAGATGGATAGCTGTTCACTACACACCCTTTTACTTGAATATTGCGAAAATATGAAGTAATTTAAAGAAAATATAATTTCAAATGACAAGCTTCCTAAATCGCGCGCAATTCAACTCGAGAGAGAGATAGAGACACAAATAACTCACTTTGCAAACGTCTGGCGGCGCTGCGGTTGCAAAAAATCTCTGAAATGCGACAAAATATTTTCTTCTCTAATTTATCCTTATTAGCAGGTCGTGTCCCTTCTTGTAATATGTACTTTTGCAATCCTTATTAACCAAAATAGTGTTGTACAAAAGGATTTTTCTCCAACCTATCCTGAATTTTGGGACAGCTCAAAAGAATATGAGTCTTCCAGCTCAAAATTTCATCCCAATGTTTTTGTTGTAATATCGACAATTATTCACAATTAACCCAAATAACTGTATTCAACTAAATTGTTAAAAGCATTTTCTTGTGAAAATGACTTAATTCTAATGGCGTCTACACACTATAAGCAATTTTCGTCAAAAATTGCGTTTTTTTTTTTAAATTCTGACGTTGCTGCCTACAAGGATAGGGGAAATTTTCTTTAAAAAGGCATTTTTTAAAGAAATTTCTCATAGTATGTAGAGGCCATAAGGAATTAAACAATTTTCACAAGACAATTTTCTGTAACAAATATGTTACAGATGTAGGAATAATATTGTTATAAAGAAAATGTACCAATTTGTTCCTGACAGTGGGAACAAAACAGCCGAGTGCAACAAATTCTGTTCCAAATTTCAGGAATAAATTTGTACAAAACGAAATTAACTCAAATTTGTAGACATTCCACTGTATCAAAATAGTTCCAAAAGAAAAACTAACAAAATTGTAACTGTATTTCATTACAAACCTATGAAGAAAACTTTTTGGAACTATAAAATATCTTTTCTAGGTACAAATCGATTCCAAAAAAATTTGTTTCAAGGAAAACTTCTTCCAATATTTTGGTCAGTGTCCAAAAGTTTTACCGTATTCGTATAGTAAACTTGTGAATGTGGATTTTAATAAGAAAGACTTGTTATGAAATCATATTCTTCAGAGGAATCTCTATCAGGTGAATTGTTCTTATTATTTCAGTGTGAAATTGTAGCGAGATAAAAGCCTGACCTCTTTGTCATTGTCCTAATATTTAAATAGTCAATGAGGCACCTGTAAAACCCTATAAATTTGTCTTACGGCGAGATAAATGCGGCTGCAAATAATTGTATACCTTCTTACCTTTTATCATGAAAGTGAGAAAGATAATTAAAGTGATACATATTTCCATAGCGAGATTATTTTTGTTCAAGACTTCTGGAAAGAAAAAAAAATGTAAATAGAGATCATAACATTGTATGAGATTTGCATCAAGACTGTCGAAAGGTAATCCAAATTTTCGATTTTTGCTTGCTCTTCCGTGAAATTTTATGTAAAATTCGATTTTGAGATATCCTACGTCAATCGTAATTTATATTTTATTCGGTCAGAGGTATGCTTTACCGGTAAAATCGTCGTTGGAATAAGCAATTGTCATAACGAACATGAAAAAAAAACGTTCAATAGCAAACAGAATGACTACATCCCGTCTGACACAACGCAAAAGACTCTTAACGGTAAGACCGTAAATAATACCTTACTATAAGGATTATTTAAGGGCTTTTGTTAAGGCATACCTGTCAGTCGAGATGTTCTAACCTGAATTTATATTTGAAAATCAGTTTTTAAAAAACTTTCTATTATTATTTGAGCTTACAATTATTGTTGGAAATACGCAAAGGAAGGGTTGATATATGAATATATACAGAGACTGATAGCGTTGATAAGACTGTCGCAAATGGAATGTTTACTTGAAGACTTGATGAAGAAATAAATTCTCTTAGAAATGAATTATTATTGCTGTCAAATTAGGTAAAACGACATTTGAGACACACGGCAAAATTGTGTATGCTTCCCAGAATACTTTCCACTAAATGAAATATTCTTTCGTAATTTCTGATTTTATATACATATATCTTGCCTTGTATTTTCCTTTTAGATTTCGTGAAAAATAAACAAAATTTTTGAAGGAGACAAATAATATCTTACATTGTTCATCTTCTCTCTTGGCTAACTAACACATACATTAACCATTTCTGTGATCTTCTTGCTAGAATGCTGGAAACCCATGATCTTTTATCTAGGACCAATGGAAAGCCAAGAAAACAATGAGATAATAGATTGTGGGATGAAAATTCTCCAGGGTTGGTGATGAGTATAAAAAGGCCTTTATCTCACGACCATCTCGGTATTTCGTTCTGTGATTAGCATTTAAAGTGTCTAGAGAGAGTTCCCTGACAAAGAATGTATCAATTTTCAAAAAAAATGTGTCATATCATTGATCCAATTTTCCCATATTTTTTTTTACCTAAAAGTGAAGCGGAAGATTTTGTAGAATTCACTTGAAAATTGTGCCATATAATCTATTTTTTTCTGAGCTAACCGAAGAAAAAAAAGTTTAGAAGGTAAAATTAACAGGTAAACTTGAACCACTTGTGCAAACAGCATCAATGGAAAAGGAGTTAAAGTTATGAAATATTTTGTGCGACTCTTGTGTAATTTCTGCAAATGGGTTAGAAGAAAATTAAGTAATATCTCTAACCGATTTAATATGTGGATATTTCAACCAAGTATATCAGTAAATCACGATTCACTCGGTATTGGGTCCATGATTGGTAATCTTACCTATTGCAATCGTGACAAAATGCAATGTTTAGCGATCGGACTAGTATTTGTTGAAAGTGTTTCTAATGACTTCTTGTAGACAGGAGGGTAAATTTTAAGCTTAGGGTAGAGTAAGTACTTTTCGCCACCTTGTAAATACTTTTTCGCCACTGTGTAAGCACTTTTTCGCCACTTATTTTCACTTGAATTTTAAGAAACAGCAGCTTTCGAAAACCCCCAAAAGTACACGGCACAGTACTTTTCTTATTTAACACCGATATTAGACAATTATTAGAGTATTTCGAATGATTTTTTGCACATTTTTTATTTGCGACAAAAATCAATTGACAATTACGCCTGTTTCAACTAAATTCCGCGAGGAGCGCCACTTGTAAAATGCTTGGAAAAATGAGTGGCGAAAAGTACTTACACAACCAAAAAAAGTAAGCCCTATTTCACCACATCCGTATTTCTTTATTTTTTTGGAAAACATTATTAAAAAATGATATTAGAACAAAGCTTAGTTAATAACGGATTGACTTTCAGTGAAAAAATATCGAATAATGTACTGAAAAAACATAAAATAATGCAAGAGAATTTGTCTGAGCGTTGACAAGTTTATTAAGAACTCCATATTTTTTTTGGTGACTGTTGACCTTGTCGACAATTTCTTTAATTAACTTGCAAATAATCTAGTCGGTGGAGCATCTGATATGGTTTTCTGATTCATTTGGCTAGAGGTCACAAAATAACAATCATTTCGTAGTTCCACGGACTCATAATTTTTTAAAATGTGATTTTAATTTAGGTGGCGAAAAAGGGCTTACTGGCGAAAAAGTACTGACTCTACCCTATTTTAAGTGCTGCACATTTCTGTTCAAAATAAATGATTAAAAGCACAAAAAAGTCATTAAAATTTTTAATATCTTGTAGGTTAATTCAAGATTAATTCAAGTGAATCTTAATTCTCTTTTAAAAACTATCATTATCATATGTCTAATATGTATTATTTTACAATTCTTAACAATAATGATTAAAACTATTTAATTATAGTAATAATTATTTAAAAATTTCCTATCGTTGTTCTGAAAAATCTAAAGATATTTAAATTTAACAAACATGTCAGAGGAATAACCCGTCTGATCAGATAGACCTTACTATAGGCCTTATATGAAGCTTAATTTAAGCCCTCATTCATGCTTAAACTTTAAGGAGTTCCAAATGAAACACGTCTTACCTATAATATACAGTGGGTGTCAATAGTTTGTTGCCTAATGCATGTTTGAGAAATCAAGTGAAAAAAATTATAGAAAAAATTACTTTTTCAAATTTTTCTTTTTGCAGATGTGTTCCCTGTAATCCGTAGATATTATTTGTATTTTTCAAAAAAATAATTAATTTTATTTCATATCAAAAATAATTGTTTTCCAAAAGTTGGTCATTTTTGAAAAATCAAAAGTTTGCTGCCTCATTTAAAAAACTAATTTAAAATGGTCAAAACATGCAACCAACTTAATGTAAACCGGTTACATTTTGGGTTTATGTCATTTGAGAGGTAAATGGTCGGTTTGTACATTTTCAGAGTTGTCAATGGTAAATATATGTATATAAAAGTGAATATAGAAAACAAGAAATAATCTGTTTTTTGATAATTTATAATTTAGGTTAAAAATGCCAAATTACAAAAAGTTCAAAGGTGGGAAATCGTCCAGAGATACTGCCGGAATGTTTCATACCCTTTAACTCCTTTTAACTTGCCTTTTTAAACTGAATTATGAATTATCGAAAAACAGATTATTTCTTGTTATTTATCATCATTTATATATATATATATTTGCCATTGACAACTTTAGAAATGTCCAAACCCACCATTGACCTCTCAAATGACATAAACTCAAAATATGGTCGGTTTATTTTAAGTTAGTTGCATGTTTTTGACCCTTTTGAGTAACTTTTTAAATGAGGCAACAAACTTTTGACGCATGAAAAATGACCAACTTTTGGAAAACAATTATTTTTCCTATGAAATAAAATGAAATATTTTTTTCGAAATACATAAATAAGATCTACGGATTACAAGCAACTAATTTGCAAAAAGAAAAATTTTAAAAAGTAATTTTTTCTGGGTCCCGGTCAAAATCCCGAACGCCAAAATCCCGAAAGCCAAAATCCCAAATGGGCCAAAATCCCGAAAGCCAAAATTTCGAATTCTTAAAAGTGTCACAGCTACTCCCACGATTGTATCCACGCTTGCTGGAGGCAAAGGGAAATCTTCTGAATCTTAGGAAATTATTCTAAACATTTTCCTCCATATAATTTCATCAATTTCAGGATTTTTAAAATTCGGGATTTTGGCTTTCGGGATTTTGGCCTTTTCGGGATTTCGGCGTTCGGGATTTTGGCTTTCGGGATTTTGGCTTTCGGAATTTTGGCTGCCACCGATTTTTTCTATCATTTTTTGCACCTGATTTTTCGAACATACATGAGGCAACAAACTTTTGACACTTACTGTATGTGAGGAGTTACACTATTTTGTGTTCGTAACGGTGAGCACGACAACTAAAAAAATACAGTAGAGTCTCTCAAATCTAAATTTCTCAAATTCAAACGACGACGTTTGGATTCAAAATGTCAATTTTGGGGTTATGTTAAAAATTCGTATTCAGGATGAATGAAAATCATATTTATGTGCTTCTTCCTGAATGTTTACTCTAGTCTGAAGACGGTCATAGGTTCAATTGTAAACTCTTATATAGTAGACAGTTGACAGTAGACAAAGGCCCTAAAGGTGAGACAGCGTCGATTAGGGACAGAAGAAGGTTCAGTTTTGATGGTAAGGGGGCCATGCACTTAAGGCCTCTACACATTTTGAGCAATTTTCGTCAAAAATTGCATTTTGATGAAAGTTGTCCGCACAGTTGCAAGTGGAAACGTCAAAATTGTGTCAAAAATGCAATTTTTGATGAAAATTGCGGCTTTGCGTTGTGTGTAGAGAAGAAAAAAGTAATAACAGACTTTTAACCGATACATATGGTTTTAATTGTTTTGTGACTACTCTTTAAAAATATTTTTTTTATACGATACTTTCTGCTTCTGGTGATGAGATAACACTTAGGCCTTAAGTATGGCTTACCACTCATATATTACTGCTAAGATCTTAAATAATCCTTATAGCTGGGTATAATTTTAAGATCTTAGCGCTGTGGTCGCCTTACTTTGTGTCAGACAGGATTTACCTCAAATTTTAATTATATTAAGTAAAAATTAATCAGTCTATAAACATAAGCTTAACACTTATCTGTCCTTTTTATTTATTTATCCTCTTAAAGCGATTACTTGTTCAATCCGGTGTATAGAGTAGAGTTGCATCACAGGCATAATTTTCATATAGACAGAAATATTTGTGTGTAATATTCATAAATGATGGGGATATATACATTTTTGAGAGTTGGAAAAAGTCTGTCGTTTCTCACAAATTATCACATTTTGTCCAAAGTCAGCATTAAAATATCTGTAAACTCTCTTGTGGTTAAATGTTGAATTATTTCTCTATTTTGCAGAACTCGATTTTGTGGTTTTTCATGACAAGATTCAAATACATTTAACTTTATTATTTATGAAAATTACATTTTAGTATTGCATTTTAATCGTAAATCTAAAATTTTTGAGAAAGATTTTGTCCTGGATGATAATTGATCTTGCGCTTCTAATTTTTGTTTACTTCAGCACTCTGAGAAGTGCTTTAGTTTCATATCATATAGTATTCTTGTATTCAATCATTTCACGAGGATGTTCAAATAATATTTGCCTGAGGAAGAAGAGTGAGGGGGAAGAAGGGAAAAAGTGTAAAAAATTGATTTGCAAGAAGCTAATGGAACACGCACTGATACTTATTGCTCGAACTCAAAGATGAGTAAGTTATATTTTTCTCAATTTCTATTTCTAGTCAATATATTCCATTTTATACCCAAACACTTATTTTTGCAAAAAAAAAATCAATCTGTATTTTTGGAAAGAAATTGTGCAATTCTCGTATTTCTGGGACCTCAAAAATTAAAAAAAACGTTGAAAAATCAGTTAGGGATATCAAGTTTAAATTTTGAGGGACCCTACTTCTGTGACAGTCCTGTTTCTGTCCTAACTAAAAATGTGCTTCATATTTATTTCGAAATTAATTCCATGAAATGTTTGCTTTAAACAATTTTTCGATTTTTGTTTTTGGTTTTTTTTTGTATCTAGGCAAATATTCAGTTAACTTTCAATTTTTAAGTGTTCGATGAACAATAAACTTTTAATGCGGGATAACCTATATAACAAAAAGTAAGGCATGTTTTAACACTAATGGTCTCTACACACTTGAGAAATTAATGTCCATATTGAATCAAATTCTCTACGCTTCTATAGGAAAAATTTTTCAATATGGACATACAGTGGCGACAAAATAAATAGCACACTTTCGGACATTGCAATGTATGCCTTATTTTTCGGAAAATTATGCTTTTAAATGGTGAAACTAATAGTAATAAATGAACTTGTTTATAATAACATTTTGAATATGAAGAAAAAACCTGAAAGTTCTATCACGGAATTTAGTACGGTAAAAAATTCTTGAAATGGCACATGTTAAGAGGACAATATAAATAGCACACCCTATTAGAAGTGATAGTCTTCGGCTTCTACTGCAATTAGCAACTTACGAATTCTATTTAAAAATTAAATTTGGATTAATTAGTATTTAGTTAAGTAACTTTTGGAAAAATGAGGGCTTGACAACGAAGGATCATTAGGGAAATCAGGGATTTTACTCTATTCTAATATGATTGTATTTCATGTAATGTGGATATCTACTTAAAACTATCTCAAATTAGTCACATTCGAGAGATTTATCTTGTGGTCAATCTTTTCCTTTAAATTCAACAGAATTGAGGTCCTTAGACCGTCCTGGCCATTCCAGAAGGTCTATTTTGTTCTGATTGAACCACTTTTAAAAACTCTTGGCGGTGTGTTTGGGATTTTTAGCTTGGTTAAAACTTAAAAACGAAAAGCAAATTCTTTTCGATTTTGAAGTACACGTCTTGTCCAAAGATATCTTTTTAAACAAATTCGTTTATATTGCTTAATATTCCATATACAGGCCATACGCCACTTCGCAAAAAGTAACGCTGTACTATAAAATTACCACCGCTAAGTTTTACGTTCTTAGTTATGTATCAAGGACAACATTTTTGATTTCTGAGACATCTAATATTTTATTATGTCATATCCAATGATATTAAACAGGAATACATTTGTTCAAAGAATATTATTCCAGAATTACAGGTGTTTTTGCTTAATGCTCTTTAACAAAAATCAAACAACAGGTACGGTATCATTTGAATACTAACTCTGTACGTCTCACAACGCTTCTACACCGGGTATTTTTACATACAGTAGACTCTCAATCAATCGGCTCTTTTTCAATCGGGCGACAAATTTTGTTGACAATTTTCACGTTTAATTATGAAGCTAATTCGCTCAAATTCGCTGTAGTTCTTCCTATTTTATCGCGATTCTTTATAATTGAGCGCTTTTTGTGGAATTTACAAAGGCTTTGACGCTCAATTATATCGCTAAACCGGATGACATTTTGCCCCAAATGCCCAATTGAGAGAGAGTCTACTGTAATTGACTTTTAGTAATGCTCACTTTAAATTTTGTTCAATTTGTTCCTTTATTTTCGGTACGGCTGCAAAGAATTCAATTTTATTATACGAACAATGGCAGAGTCTTTTCTAGAAATGACCACTCTTTAAACTCATTAAATGACAAAAACACATGTTTTTAACCGATACGAATTTTAAATAATTATCATTTTTCTTCACAATGGGCATTATGTTTTCTAAAAAATAAAACATAATCAGGTATAAAGATTGAAATTGTATCATAAAACACTAAATTAGGAAAATAACTGAAAGTGTGCTATTTATCTTGTCGCCACTGTACATTTCTGTTGTGTGCAGAGGCCATAAGACCTTAAATAATAACCTGCTCTAGGAGTTATTTAAGGCCTTAACGGGAAGTCTGAAGGTATGTCTTAATTAAAGCCTGGATTGTACATTTGCAAATAAAAGTTTCTTAAGGCCTCTACACACAAGAAGTGATTTCTTTAAAAAATGTCTTTTAAAGGAAATTTCTCCTATCCTTGCAGGCAGAAACGTCAGATCTTTTTTTAAAAAGGCAATTTTTGACGAAAATTGCTTCTAGTCGGTGTAAAACACACGTGTAGATTTTGATTCTCAAATAGTGTCTTGGATAAAAGGTAAACGAAACTCTATTTGCACAAAAAGTCGATGTTCGAAGAATTCAAATTCAATTTCGAATTTTCATTCTAAATTTTCGAACAAGGTTCAATTTCAGGTTTTCAATTCAGAATGTTTTGTTCGAAAATTGCAGACCGGTCAGCGTATTTTTTCTGACAGTTTGCTGAAAACGCTGCCTTTTGAAGCTAGAGTAGACTCTCGCTAATTCGGCTCTTTAAAGATCAGGCTACTTTTTAATTCGGGCGGCAGTTAAATTCGAAAACAGTTTGTTGACATTTTTCAAGTTCGATTATGATTATCAAATGAAGCAAATATCCTCAAATTTGTCATGATTTGTCTTAGTTTCGATGTGATTTTGCATTATTAAGAGGTTTTCAACTCATGAATACTCAATATGAGTATTCAGATGAACAAAAAATCGTTGCATTTCAAACAATTTGCTGCCCGAATTTCTCTCTAATTCGGTTGACATTTCGGTCCCAAATGTCCGAATTTGGGAGAGTCTACTGTAACTGTTCTCACTGGGTAGTAACATTTACCCTGTATTATCCGGAATTTGTTGGCATAGTTATAATACGACAGTATTGAAAAAGTACAAGAGAAAAATGGTTCCAATTCAGACTCCACGCGAAAATTTTCTTCATGTAACCTCAAATTTTACATTTTGAATTTAACCGTTTTTCATACAGGTTATAGATAGATACAGGGTTACAGATATAGGGCTGTCTGGTCAAATGGGCATTCATGGTCATCAAAATGGGGCTCGAGCCCGAGACACTGGTATCATAGGGCGTACTGGGCGTACTGTTCACCATATTTAATGCATTGTCCAACATGTCTAGTTCGAGCATTCTGCGAATATATCTTCGCCACTATTTTCCATTGGTCCTACTGATACTTAACTTCGGACACCACGATTATTCCAAACGTTAATTATGTCTAAAATGTCGCAGAGAAAGCGTGTAAAATATATTTTTATACACAAAAAAAATCATTTCACATGACTCAGAGGTTCTCTGTAGAAAACAGAAAGGAAAGATTTTCAATTATTATTGTTTAACCATCACGTTTTAGCGTAGCACCGCAGTGTATTTATTGAATTATTTCATTAGTGAGACTGTCAAAGAGGAAAGATCTTCTCATATTCTTGAGGAACTAGAATCTCAGCAAAAGAGTAAATGCTATTCATTTAAAATTTTTAGTCATCTCTCGATTGTTGGCGTGCATAGTGTATCGTAGTGTTTTAAGAGTTTAAAGTTGGCATTATTTTTCCTTGTGGAGCCAAAATGACTTTGAGGAAATATGTGATTGGAAAAAGTTAAATTAATCAACTTTAGCAATCAAATTAAATATTTGCCATATCTTTTATTTGAACTCATTTGTCACACCCTTTGCAAATGGTATGTGTGCGCCGATCAAGACAAGTTGTAATCAAGGAACCGTATCAAAATCGTGTGACTTTTCTTCAATTGATAAGGGACAATGATATGATGAAAAAAAATTCCAGTTCAGAAAGACTTATTGAGCACTAGTAATGTACAATTAGATTAATTTTATTGATTGTGCCAAAGTTCTTCAAAGTTTTAATATCTTTTTCATGAGACTTGTTTAGAGATAAAATTGAGATGAGGAACATCGACTTAGAATAAGTTCTTTAGTGTTCTCTTTATTATTTTACTGAAGTTCTTTTTGTGGTGATTATTTGTTACACATTGCCACCTCTACGAATGGAGCAAAGACGATATGGAGAAACAAGCAATGGCGAAGATAAATTCGCAGAATGCTCGAACTTCCGAATTTAAGCGCTTCACGATTTCTTCTTAATCGTTGTCTTTCAGAGTGTGTACCGGTTTAAAAAAAGCAAATTATTTTGTAAGTCACATAAAAACTAATGGAATTGTTCGTTGTACGGCCAATTTGACAATTGTTAACCCAGTCAATGGCCGAACCTTCATATTATTCTACACTGTCCATGGATAGTTCACTCCGAGAAAATTAAAAGATAGGTGGCACCTTCAGTTCCCAATTTTTCCTATAGAACTTGTTACAATATTATTTAGGGTAAGTGTGCCAAATTCCGGCCAGCTTGCAATTTCGGCCACCTTTTTTGTTCCTCGAATTTCCATGAATTTTTAGTTTTTACATACTCTAGAGATTATACAATGCAAAAGAATAACAAAAAATGTAACTTCGACAAACGAGATGACGTGAAAAAGATATTGGAAGAACTCCCGAAGGGCAAGGAACTATGAGAATGAAGGTGGCCGAAATAGGGCACCAAAGCTATGTCTATATTTTTATTCATTTTAAAATGTTTTAAGAATGATTTTAGAGTAAATAAAGACGGTAAACTCTTTACAAGGTTCCAAGCAACACTCTTTCAGAAGAAAGAATAAAAATATCAATTTGTAATTAAAATATTACATTTCAAACTTGAGACTTTGACGCTTGCATGCAACTATGCCGAAATTATGCACACTTACCCTAGGTGAGCTCCATCCAGGCTTACAAAATCTTAGGAAATCTTGAGACATTTTCATTATCTTCCTAATGTAGCATTTTAAAATTTCTTAAAATTTTGACCTTGGGAAAAAGTTAAAAAGGGTGAATTAAGATCATTGATCATTAGAATAGGGGAGACTAGGGCAAAAAGTCACAAAACGTATATTTTATTTTTTTACAAGCTACTCGAGCGCTTCAAAAATTTCTAATTAGCGCAGTTTTATAGGGAATTTACGTCTCTACAACTTTGTGAAAGTAATTTTTCTCTATTTTGTAAGGAAATACGTTTATTGAGCCGATTTCTAAAAGGTAATTTTGTGACCATTCCCAAAAATGCTGGGGCAAATAGTATTAGGCATGGAATATTATCATATTTTGATTCGCTTCATTACGGGCTTCCATAAATTTGAAAAAATACCTAAAGGACATATTTTCATAGAAAATTTATTCATCTACACCTTTGTAAAACACCGTTTTCTGTATGTGAACGAGAAAAGGGTTTTTCAAGCTATTTTAGAAAAAAATACACAAAAGACTACAAATCGTTTGACCAATGCAAACAACAAGCGGCGAGGCATGATAATGACGGTTCCTTTCGCCGTGAGACATCAGAAATTGCTTGGCTTTTTTGTTACTTTTTCCTCTATAACTTTTGTTACTTTTTGCCCCAAGTGGCCATTTGTAATAAAAGGATTTCTGGAGAAAAGAACCTTTGTGAAATTCTAAAATAGATAGGAGATTCGTATTCAAAGAATCCAAATTATTTGGAAAATATTCACCAGTGCATCAATTTTGGAAAATAAATAGGTAATAATTGATATCTCTTGTAAGGAAAATGTTTCAAAAACAGGCCTCAAAATTTCGATATTTTTTATTTTCTAAATTCCTTGTTCGAATTCTAAGAAACTTATGACATTGAAGAAAGTCTATGGAGGCTATCTATAGAAAAAAATTTGAGCCGGTATCTTATTTATCTTGGCAGATATTGAATTTTTATTTTTTCGATTTGTGACTTTTTGCCCCAGTCTCCCCTATACATACTCTAGTTTACAAGCTGGTGAAGCTACAGGGGGAATTTTTTAATTCAACTAACATAATGAAAATGTAGATACAATTGTCAAGTTAGACTCAGTTGATTTCACTAAACTTCCCTTTTTATAAATTTATTACTAAAAAGCAGTCAGAAATATAACAAATAATGCACATTTAAAAACATTTTGAGGTTATGTTTTTAGAAAAGGTATATTGATTCATCTCTTTTTAACCAATTGGTAACATGTGTTGCCATCTCATTCTTTCTTACAAATTCAGCCCTTTGATGCCAGATATGACTGCTTTCACCCAATAAATTCCTTAACTAAGGACTTATTAAGTACTTACTAAGGACTTATTTCTATGCACTTAGCCGAAGCTCTTATTTAAGAGTATGGGAAATGCCTTTTTATATCATTACGCAATACCTAATCTTGTGATTCCGTGGGGGTTGGACATAGGTAAACCTTTATAATGTAAAATCAACAGATTGTATGCAAAATACTGTTCTCCTATGGACTTCGAGCAATACGAACATGTGTCTTCCTCCACTTCTCTCACCTGCAACTCCTCTCCTCACTAAGTAAACTCAGGTGACACAGAAAAGGTGTATAAGGTGGGGAGGTAGTGTATTGGGTGTTTGGTGGTGTTTTGTGGAAAAATTGATAACGCAGAGGCCAACACACTTCTTCCCAATAATATTTCACATTACGAGCTAGTCACACGAAGAAATATCCAGCCAAATGTAGTCTGCAGTTTCCTCATTCCTGACCAATTCCCTAAAATTCCGAATCTTAATCCATTTTGAAATGATCCAGGAAATCAGTGAGATAAAGTGTTTTGCTGCGGGCAACACATGAGTCATAAACTTAGGGCCAGGATCAACAAGTGCTAGCTGTGTTATTACCTTCCTGTTTGTTAAATGCTCGAATATGAAAATAAAGAGAGCTATCCGTCGACAGTAGGGACATGATTCACTGTCATGGAATTGCTCTCTTTATGTACTATTCGATAATCCACGGATCATCTCAGTGACTGATTGCCTGACCATCCTCCCAAAGTCATGTGACTGCGCGGGAAAAAAAATTGCTGACGCAGGAATTACTCAGCAGCAAAAGATTTGTATAAAATGTGCTTAAAAGTTGAGACTTTTCTATAAAAATACATTTTTACACTAAAAGAAATTCAGTGGAAAAGTGCTACAGACATAGAAAAGATGAGTTTATTGCGCAACTCTTAAAAAACGGCATAGACTTAATCAGTTGCCACGCCACTCATCCTCGCCACAATTTTCACTCTTGTCAACTTTTATGGGGCCACCAGGTACATTAAATGATGCCATAAAGTGAGATTTCTGTAAATTAGACAAACACCAAAGAAAATTTTTTACAGATAACACTTTTTATGTCACTACTAGTACAAAATGTACTAGAATGTTACGGGGTGAGAGAAAAAGTATATTATTATTGCCGTTATTCAGTCTTTAACGTGACATCATAATTTTTTCCAGAAGGGTTTTGTGTGGTGCCTTTTAACCCTTTGAGGACCAGAGAATTACCAGTGATTGATCCTCAAAGGGTTTAACTTTAACATGGTATAAGTATAAATATAGGATAACTATTTGGAAAAAAATCACCATTCGATGAAGTGAAGGAGAAAATCCAGAAATTCAATAGCTATTTGGGAAGATTCTGTACTTATGTTGAGCGTACGGTCTATTCGACAATTGTTAATTCATGACACTACCAAACACTTCTAGACGGTGGGTGCTAAGGGATGTCGGGACTTGTTAGAGTCATTCTTCTCCGTTCTTTAGTGAATGATCATCACTCAAAGCAATCAATTCACTCCAAGGACACCTTCAGTGGCTTCTGACCTATCATACGGGAGAGCGGGGTTGTATGGGACACATTTTTCAAATATCTTATTTGATAAAAAGGGAAAATGTTTAATATGTCGTTTTATCTCTGACATCCCGAATCTGGGTCACACTTAGACAAAAAAAAAGGGAATGTTTGGGACGCGGTTCATTCTGTCAAAATCTGTGGGGATGCTTTGAAAATACTTTTACAAAATGGCGCTTTCAACGTAGCCTCACCTTCCCCTACATAAAAGAAAACTTGGACTCATATAATTTGACTCTGTTGGAAGCTGCGAGTTCTCAAAAAAATAAGAATAGAAGTCAAAAATTTAATAGGTTATGTTTTATTTTTAATAACATAGGGTTAATTTTTTTAATTTTAGTGAATTAAATTTTTCTTCACCAGAAGTTCAAGTGAAGAACAGTGTTACCAGGGCCGTAGCGCTGGGGGGGCATTGAGAGGCAATGCCCTACCTTAAAAACCAGAAACTAAGATAATGTTTTAAGTAAAATATTCGTAGTATGATATGGTAGAAAAGAAATTAATCTCCTATTAAGTGGTCTGTAATCGATAAGTGATCGATTGAAGTACTTAATGCAATTGCTTAAAATCGTATGGAAAGTCAAACGATAATTTTGTGATAAATTTAAATACTTAAATAAAATAGAATATTTAACCATGAATTCGGCATTATATTAATGAGTTGAAATTGCAATTATTTGATGATTAATTAAATGAAATAATGTTTTTCAATGGTTCTGATTCTGAGCAAAATGAGCGCAAATATTCTTACATTTCTTACATAAAAAACTCAATATATTTCCTTTTCTCATTCACGCATTTTCAAGATAGTTAAGGGGTCACATGGATCAAGAAGACTGTAAAAATATAATAATTTCTCAATTTTTTTCAGCATATTAAAAAAATATTTAATTTAAGCTTTTAGCAATAAAAAAGTACAACATTAACATAATCTATGTTTTCTAAATTTTTCATTTAAAATTTTTTAAATTTAGCCATTGAAACCTTATTTTTGGAGTTCATTTTTAGAAAAAAAAACATACTTTTCGGTGAAGAAGTTTTCTCGGAATTGGTCCATCTAAATCCAAAAATCAAATATTTCCTGTTAGCTGTTAAGTTGAACTAATCCTTAACCCTTTAAGGACGAGAAGGTCAAAAATCGAGGGTCACAAAAAATAATTTTTTCTAACTTTTTAGGACAAAATACAGCTTTAGAATGTCCAAAATGTCGTAGGAAAAATTTCATTTTTGGGTCATGGGTGACCCAATCGTCCTTAAACGGTTAAACGAAAAATTTTATGTTCACTTGATCAAAACGTATTCTACATTCTACAAAAAGAAACGTAGTGTAAAACAAGTCAAAACTGGTATTTTTGTGTATGAAATTTTCTTAAAAATTCAAATTTAATTTTTTAAAAATTACTAGTTTAATGCTAGTTTAACTTATCAGGTAACAAGAAATATTTGGTTTTTGATTTCCAGATGAACGAATTTCGAGAAATCCTGTCCTCCGAAAACTATGTTTTTTTCTTCAGAAAATCTCCAAAAATCAAGTCCCGCAAGATAAATTTTTAAATGAAAATTTCAGGTAATATAGTCTGAATGCTGTACTTTTATATGCGTAAGAGCTTGAATTAATTATATTTTTTATTATGTCGACAAGAAATTAGAACAAAATCTGCTTTTTTTTGTCAAATTTTGGCCCACGTAACCCCTTAAGTAGTATCGAAGAAGTAGGATAATATATTTTATTTTTAAAACTTGTCTTTTTGAATTTTTTTACCTGGTTCACTTACATTCAAGTGACGTGGGACAGAAATCGGCTAACCAAGATAGATCAATTAAAAATTTTGTTGAATGCCCTACCTTTAACTACTAATGCCCTACCTTAAATTTAACTCTAGCTACGGCTTTGAGTGTTACACAAAGTCTCAAGTTTATTATTAGAAAAGTAATAAGTTGCAGAGGAAATTGAACAACATAAATCCCTATCACATTCCTCTTCTACCTGAAAACGTGTTGATGTTGACAATGAAATAGATGTTCTTGTTTGCGTGGAAAACAAAGTGAAACAGGGTGATAAAATTAGAGATCTGATTCAAGGGGTAGTTTATTTATATATTTTACTGCCCGGGTAACAGAAAGTAAGGTGTTACTTGTATTGTTCTATTTACATTACATTTGGTTCAGATGTTTAGCCCAATTCCCGAAGGTTTCAAAATCCTAAAGAGTGATCAATTTTGTTGCTTTTTGAGAACCTAACAGGTGATTTATATTTAATAATCCAATCTTTGTTTTTCCAAGACATAGTGATTGATAAGAAATTAGAACAGTTAGGGCAGAATCACATTGACAGTAAATTGATCGTCGTAGCCTCACCGTATTTCGTTAATTTACGCATTTTCATTGCAATTTTTACGCAAATTTTCCATTACCGTGAAAATAATAAGAAAATTGAAGAAATAAAACGAAAATGCGATAAACGATGGGCAAAGAAAACTGTCAGAGAAATTAATCGTACAGTTTTTTTGCTTATCGTTTATCGCATTTTCGTTTTATTTCTTTAATTTTCTTATATTATTTTCACCTAGTGCCATCGAGTATGAGATAAGGTAATGCGGTAATCGAGAATTCGTGTAAGAATTGCAATGAAAATGCATAAATTAACGAAATACGGTGAGGCTACGGCGAGCATTTTACTGTCAATGAGATTCTGCCCTTAAGCCATATGGCTAAGCCTTAGGTCTGAAGCCGCTATAAGGCATTGCATTGAATTAAGTACTTTTTAAGTGCTTAATAAGTACTTACTTTAGTCGGATGATAGGGTTCCTTATTTTCTCAGGTGCAGTAAAACTTTTTAAATATCTCAAGGATGAAGGGAAACCCGAGAAATATTTCAAGGATTTTTCGGGTTTTGATAACATAGGGCACTTGTTTCGTATTTTTCCGTATGATTGCCCCTCGAATTGATTTCATTACCATGTTTTCCTACTATTTGAAAGCACGTTCATTAAGGAAAAGATGCGCAAACGCCCTGCAGAATCCTGAGGATACTTTATAAAAGCTCTTGTATTCTCAGGAAGTATCTCAGTGCAAGTGATACAATGATGAAGAAGCGTAACTGTGAATCGGAGAAAAACCTCGGAAAAATTGAGAAGGTCTTTGAGGAATTTTCTGGACATTGCCTGGATAATTTCACGTCATTTGAAAAATTTACTGAATTTCTCCACAAACCTGTCGATGGAGCAAGTTTGGGAGTTGGTAGGATGTCCTTTGGACTGATGATGTTGATTGATATTCCTGAGGAACGTTCTGGAGGTGATTTGGACCAACGCTGGGGAAATCCTCGAGATTGTCGCTTTCCACTTTTCAATTTCTTGCATCCACTTCCACTTCCTTGGATGGCAATGATTTATGGTGTAATGTGGCTAGGTGCTCTAGGAATTTTCCTAGGATACAAATACCGGTCATCCTGCCTCATGTTCACCATTCCCTATTGGTATATATTTTTTCTGGACAAAAGTCATTGGAACAATCACAGCTATCTCTACGGATTACTTGGTATCCTGTTCACTTTTACATCAGCCGATAAATATTGGTGAGTTTATTAGGAACATTTACGAGAAATCCCAAAGGAATTTAGGGATGATTTTACAGTGCACTTGATGCCGGGAGTGCAACGAATGGCTACAAGGACTACAAAGTACCACAGTGGAATTACTTTATTATCAAATTTCAATTCTTCATCCTGTACTTTATGGCTGGGATAAAGAAATTCTCCACAGAGTGGCTTTCTGGCTACGCAATGACTAATTTAGGATACCATTGGATCTTTGCACCTTTTCGCTTGGTCCTGGGAGCAGATTTAACGGATCTGATGATTATTCACTGGTTCGGATTCGTTTTTGACCTTACAATTGCATTCTTCTTGATCTGGAAGCGCTCCAGAGCTTTAGCTACTCTTGTAGCTACAGCTTTTCATCTCATGAATTCCCGACTCTTCACAATTGGAATGTTTCCTTGGGTATGTCTTGTAGAAATACCACTTTTCTACTCAACCGATTGGCCTAGAAGAATTTTTAGTGGGAGTCATGAACGTAAACTTGAGGAGAGACCAGAAAAGTTCCAGTAAGTAATATAAAAAAATCCTGAGAAGTATGTTGCTCCATCATAAAAAAAGCTCCAAATAAGTTTATAGTACTTGAGATTCTTTACGGAAATCTCAGTTAAATCGCATTCAGATTTTACGAAGGACAAAGGACCACAAAAAACTGAGATTATAAAGAATCTAATCTAAAATGATTATTCTCAGAAATGTTTTATTTGTCACTGCACAGAAAAAAAAATATTTTGTAAAATGTTTGTAAATGTTTGTGAATTCCTATGGAGGAGTTACAAAATGCTCGTGAATCGTATAATCCACAAATAAGTTCGTAAAAGTTTGTACTTTTTTGACAAACATTGTTCGTGACATAATCATTTGACGAACATTTTTTGCACTTTTACAAACAATTGTTCGTAAATGTTCGAAAACACACAAAAAATGTTCGTAAAATTTTGCCATTTGTTCGTAAATGCTTGTTTTCCTGTTGAACATTTTACGAACATTTACGAACAGATGACAAAATTTTACGAACATTTTTGTGTGTTTACGAACATTTATGAACAAATATTTGTTAAAGTACAAAAAATGTTCGTCAAATGATTATATACGAACAATGTTTGTGAAAAAAGTACAAACTTTTACGAACTTATTTGTGGGTTATACGATTCACGAGCATTTCGTAACTCCCCTATAGGAATTCGCAAACATTTACGAACATTCTTGCAAAATATTTTTTTCTGTGATGATGAAATTTATTTATTTATTTTATAAAGTAGCTAATCTGCGTTTTTTTTTCAACTTATTACCGGGCTAGGGGTCAAACCGTAATCGATATCAAGTTACGACCATCGGTAAATCCCCCCCCCCTCATAAAACAATATTACGTTGGAGCAAGGACATAGCATGCAAGAGCCAGGGAAGGGCCCCTCTCCCCCCTAAATAATAATTAAACGAATTTAAAAGAAACATTACACTAAAAATAATTCGAAAAACTAAGATTTAACTCACTTTAAGGTCAGTTTTGCAAGGAAAGTGCTTTTGCTAGCTTCTTTTTTGATTTTTTTTGATTTATTTTATTAGCTTAAAAGTGAGAAAATTATTGGATGTGGATTTTAAATTTGGATAATATTTAAAACTTCAAAATGTATTTCAAGGAAGACTTTGGGAAAGTTTTTGATCAAGTTTTCTCGAAGAAATATATATAAAGCAAAATAATCAAAATCGGTACAGCACCAATTTTTTATAGTAAATTTTTGAAATAATTTTTGAAAACTTTTCATAAAATACTTTGAAACTCTAAAGGGCGTTTTCCATTTATTTATTGACTAATTTCCCGGCAAATAAATTAATAGTAATTAATTATTTAATTACTAATTACTTTTTTTCTTCAAGAAAAAGTCTCATTGATGTCTTTAGCAAACTTTAAGCCTACGAAATTCATAAGTTTAATCAAAATTGAGTTTAAATTGGATTTAAAGACGCATAAAAAATAATTTTCTTTATTGAAATTTCCACCAAAAAAAACTTATAATTAAGTATTTTATTTTATATATTTTATATATTTTAGAAAATTATATATTTTAGAAAATTTTAACCTAAATTTAACCTAAAATATTTGCAAAAATATTTACAAAATATTTGAATAATAGGTAAATACTAAATAGAAAGTTTGTAATAGACCTATGGAAGGTAGTTTTAAAAGAAAATTCAAACTACTTTTCATCCCGTTTCCTTAAACCAAAAAAAGTTAATATTCACTTTTTGAAAAGCAAAGAACGTTTAATAGCTTCAAATCACTTGATGTAATCAAAATCGGATAAAAATAGTATTTATGCCGATTTTTCAAGTTAAAAGCTTTTTTTAATCTAAAGGCCTTTACACACTAGGAGCAATTTATTTAAAAAATGTATTTTTAAAGAAAATTTCCCCTGTCCTTATAGGCAGAAACATCAGATTTTTTTAAAAAAATATGCAATTTTTGACGAAAATTGCTTCTAGTGTGTTCTAGGCCCCTATCCTTATTATCAGTTTCCCATTAGCTAAGCTAAACCGTTTTTCGGTTTAAGTCGTAATTGTGTCTATTACGGCGTAAGCTAAGAGACGGCTTAATGGGAAATTGATGGGAATGTGGGAATTGTATTTGAATATAAATAACGTCGAGCTGTCTCTTGGCTTAAGTTATACTGTGCCCAGGACATAAGAACATGTTTTTCTAGATATTAGATATTATTTTCAAGCAAAAACCGCAAATTCTCCGATAAAAGCTATTAAAATTCACGGGAAAGTTTTTGTACCTTTGTCTAAGTTCGTCAAAATTGGTGCAGAAATTAATCAAAGAACACAATTTCTTACCTTAAAATATCTTAAGATTTATAGCCGGTAGTAAAAGAATTTATTGATTTCTGATTTTTCAAATTTAAGATTGGATTAAATTTTTTTTTCTTTAAATTTTTCCAGAAAAGTCCTATTCTTTGTGTAGTAAAAAATGTTTTTTTTTTGGATAATTCTCGAAAAAATATTCTATTGAAATACCAACTAATATAATTTTACTGAAACCTTGGCTACGCCATTGCAATGTGGTGGAGCCATCACATGGACAGCTTGGAGAAATTTAAAATTTTTACCTAAATCAAATCTCGTAAAATTACAAAATTAGTAATTTTTTATGTGATGAAAAATTTTATGATTTTTCGAAATCTATTTTAGAAAAAAAATAAAGATTTCTGCTAGCCATATAGGGTAAAGTGGTACAAGTTGGACAATGGTACAATTTGGACAGGGCTTTCTTGATAAATTTAGTACCTCATTTTTATTTGTATATTTTTAATGCCTTAGTTTTATAATTTGATTCCTTGTGCTTAGAAATAAATTTTGTACTGTATTTATCAAGAAAAAAGCCATGTCCAACTTGTACCTGCGAATTGTCCAACTTGTAACACTAATTCCAAATTATATCACTTTACCCTATAAGTGTATAACGTCCATATTAATTTCCTCCACTGTATATAGAGAAATTTTTATCACATCGTTTTTTTTTTCAGAAATAGGATAAGTGTACCAAATTCCGGCAAGCCTGCAATTCTGGCCACTTCTTTTGTTCCTCAAATTTCCATGAAATTTTATTTTTTGTATATTTTTTAAAAAGATATGCAATACAAAAAAAATCGTTTCGACGAACGAGATGATGCAAAAAAAACTTTAGAAGAATTATGGAAGAGCAAGGAAGTATGAGAATCATGGTGACGAAAAATTACCCAAAGCCGTCTATATTTTTATTCATTTTAAAATGTATTAAGAATAATTTTAGAGAAAATAAAGACGATAAGAAGTAGCAATAACATCTTGTATTAAAAAAATTACATTTCAAACTTGAGACTTTGGCATTTTCTATGCCGAAATTTGGTACACTTGCCCTAGTTTTTAGAATTAAAAAAAGAAACTGATGTTTTGGAGATAGTCAAAATGAATATTCCATCCATAAACATCTATGGTCGAATAAATTTTCGATATCGAATTTTCGCGGATCAATGGAGAGTCCATTTCTCGAGCTATTATGGTTAAATTTGGATGAGATGTCTTGAAGTATTAATTCCGGCTAAAAATTGTCCAAAGAAATTATATAAAACAAGAAAACATTATCAGTCCTTTGAGGTAGACCCATACTAATTGGGTCGAAAGCTTTGGGGAAAATTAAGTCTTCTTGGTTTTGAGAATTGATCATATTACGAACAATCTTTGTGAAAGTACAAACTTTTACGAACTTGCT
Organism: Phlebotomus papatasi; assembly: GCF_024763615.1. Taxonomy (NCBI): domain Eukaryota; kingdom Metazoa; phylum Arthropoda; class Insecta; order Diptera; family Psychodidae; genus Phlebotomus; species Phlebotomus papatasi. The sequence continues at coordinate 105,596,214 of NC_077223.1, forward strand.
TGTGCGTTATACGATTTACGAGCATTTCGTAAGTTCCCAATAGGAATTCACAAACATTTACGAACAATTTTACAAAATATTTTTTTCGATGCAGCTAATTTTCAATTTTGGAATGGTTTTCTGAAAATTTGCGATCTAGGTTTAAATTGGTAGTAAACCGTTGTGCAACCATAAACTACATGAATAAACAGTACAAGTATTCTAAAATCTGCAACATCTATTGCTTATCTTTCTAAATTTTCCCCAGGGCAAGTAGTAAGCAGAAATCCAGGACAAGATGGATTACGTTTTACATGGGATTGCAGTTGTTCTTGCCATATTCTCACTTCATTACAAAGGGCTACAATAACTGGACAGAAGGATTATACGGCTACTCATGGGATATGATGGTGCATTCCTGGGACACGGTTCTCATCACAATCAAAGTTTTAGACAAAACGAATGGTCAGGTATTCTATCTTGAACCCTACGCTTTTGCAGATAATGATAGATGGACCAAACACGCTGACATGGCCATCCAATATGCTGAATGTCTGAAAAGGGATTTAATCCAAGGAGCTGCAGAAGCCAAAAAGAAGGACTTTGATCCGGAAAATATTGCAATTTACTTTGATATTTGGTGCTCGATGAACAAACGCTTTCAACAGAGAATGTTTGATCCCACTGTGGACATGCTGCGAGCAGATTGGTCTCCTTTCCGGATGACCAAATGGATCCTTCCACTGCTTAGTGAATTGTCCCATCTGAGACCGAAGATGAGAGAAATTGCAGAGGACGTGCAGACTTGGAATAACTTCACGGATATTATGTTCATTGCAGATTTTCCAGGACTCCAAATGGAGAGCTACATTAGTCCAGATCTGGACAATGTCAGTATCACCTGTTTGGACGGGAATATCCTTGTAACTTCTTTAGAGGCTGAGCCTATAACTCTTCTAGGAGGACAATCTATGAAAATATCTTCAGGAATTTTTCACAAAGTGCAAGTAGTAAGCGCTACACCTGCATGTTATATGTATATTTATCAAAATCGGACAATGAGAGATCTAAGAGAAGAAGGAACCCAGCCACCTGAAAAACCTCTCCCACTATTTCCAATATTTCAAGAAATAACTCACAGATGGAATAATTTTGTGAAATTCTTGTCCCATGTAGGTAATTCCTTGCTTTATCAAATATCCCGGATAACGCATTAATTAAGTACTTATTAAGTACTTAATTAAGGAGTTTTGAATCTGATTTGTAAGTAAAATACCAGATTTATTCAACGAGAAAATAAAATCTTTATTTGAGACGGTTTTTTTTCTTTTATAAATTACTTCATGTTTTGTGTCTCCCACAATTTGGCATAGAGTCCACCTTTTTGGAGAAGTTCATGGTGAGTCCCTCGATCACCTACTCTGCCATTTTCCAGGACGAAAATCTCATCAGCGTCCATAACTGTGGACAGTCGGTGGGCGATACAGATGCTAGTACGTCCTTCCGTAGCTCGTGAGAGGGCTTGAAGAATATTCTGTCAAAGACAAATCTTAGAAAATGAAGTTAGGCAAAAGTATTTCTTCAAGGTCATACATGTTCTGTTATGGAATCCAGGCTACTTGTGGCTTCGTCGAAGACTAGAATAGGGGCATTTTTGAGAATGGCTCTCGCGATTGCTACCCGCTGTTTCTCTCCTCCAGATAACTTCAAACCACGCTCTCCCACTTGGGTTTCATACCCTTTAGGCCACTGAACAATGGACTCATGCAGATCAGCCATCTTTGCAGCCTTTTCGACCTCAGCTTGATCCTTCCGAAGGTTTCCATAGTGGATATTATGACGAATGGTATCGTGAAAGAGAACAGAATCCTGCGGAACAATGGCTATAGCCTTTCTCAGGCTGTTGATATCCACATCCCGGATATTCTGGCCCCCAATGAAGATATCACCGGATGTAGGCTCAAAAAACCGGAAAAGCAGACGCACCATTGAGGACTTCCCGGAACCTGATCCTCCAACAAAAGCAATCTTTTTGGATGTTGGGATCTCAAAGCTTAGCTTATCGAAAACCATTTTTCCTGTCTCATATTGAAAGCACACGTCCCGGAATTCAATTGAGGCGTTATTGCGATCAACTGAGAGATAGGGAGCATGTGGTTTGTTCTATAGAAGAGATTAAAAAGTAGAAAATGCAGCAATTTGATTATAATTGATAGTCTATCAAGTGTAAGAGCTAGGTAAGTACTGCCAATTAGGTGAAGTAAAGTCTTGCGTTGTTCTTTCGCTTGATTTCCGCAGTATTAGCATACTCTGAGCAAAAATTTGCAAAAATTACAAAAGTATTTTGTATTGTATTTATTTCTTTATTACCATCGCCAATTACATGTGACTGACACACCTTACCTTGCGGCCATCGCCATCTTAGTGTTGATGACCAACCTCCAGGGTAAAACGATGGAGAACCCCTTCGCAGGTTGTATGTTTGTCAGGTTTACACTTTTACAATATTTGGTGATTTACTTGTTTGACAAAAGTAATTCAATTTGGTCGTAAAATTGAAAATAACAAAAAATCTTCGTGAATGAAGGTTATTGGTTCTTTTTTGACACTTAGCAAATTTCGCCAATTATAATTCCACTTAATTCTTTTGCTGTTGATGACGGCTCCAATTGAGAAACCATACAATACTCATTCCGTGAGCACAGCATCTTTGTGTCCTATTTCCGGGCAGAGAAGAACAGTAATAATGCATGATTGCCTCCGTTCCTTGACCTCGAACGCACATATCTGGATTGGATCCTCACCCGAAGCATTCATAGTTACTAAACTATCCTTAGTTTTTACTCAATCTTTTATTTATTTCGGCTACACATCTACATATGTTGGCTTGGCACCATCGACTGACTGACACTTCAATTATTATCCCGGTTATCCTGGTTTTATTTGCGGCAGTGCTGCCAACTGATACAACAGTTACTTTCGCTGAAGTTGGCTGCATCATTGACGACACACTTCAATGTTTACGCCCAAAGCGTACATGTTTACTGTAGTAACTGCGAGCCAGCTTGAACTAGTAGGATCCAAGAGCGAAAGGAATTGATTGGAATATGCTGTTAGTTTTATTTTCTGAATATTTAAACAAAGATTAAGATCTGTGTGGCACCATTAGTTCTAATGAAACACACGTATTCTTCTGTTCTGTAATCTCTTTATTCACAGATATTCACTCCACGTCTTGTCTTATCCCTGACAATCGTCCGTTTTGTATCAACTTCACACACTTCCTATTATCCAACTCATTCCTCTTCACACTCACCACGGTGCCATCTGTTGGTCACCACAACTTGAATTCGGATTTATTCTTTTACTAGTTTCGAACTATCCCAGGAACGATAGAGTTCCCTGCTTGACATGGCGCGACGGTGGCGGCCTCCCAAATGTTCAGAAAGTGGTGGCCATCAAAGAGAACTACTGCTTCAACCGCGTTCGCTTTTTCACAGCCCGTAGGGATTTACATTGGACCGAAACCTGTTCCGAACGCGTTTGCTGAACAGTGTTCAAACAGGGAACTCTCGTTGCTGGAATGTTTCGAGGATATGTATTTGACGTCTTCTTCAAATATAGAGATACCGGAGACAAATCGAATAAATCGGTTCAAGAGATTTTTCTGTACTACGACTTCATATACCGTAGAGTAGAGCATGATCGTTAATTTAACGATGATCGTTAAATGCAGTATTGCGAACCCAGAGGTCATAATCCGTGTATAAATTTACAGAGGATTGTTATCCTCTGTTTCGGAATAACTTTGTCAAATTCTTGTCCCATGTAGTTGTCTATGATAACCGTGATAACACTGCAGGACCCTTTCACGGTTCAGGTATATGAATCATAGAGCAAGTGTGTATTAAGCCACTCAGTCTTTCAGATAAATTCCATTAGACAGGCTAGCTTTAATTTTGGTAGGTCATTCCAGTTCAGCACCACTTTGTCAAGTAGCGCTCGTCTGGAGTTGTAAAGGCTGAGACAGTCACATAATATTAGTACCATTGCAACCTCTACAGGTTGTATTGCACTCAACACTCAGTCTGTTGAGGTGTTTGTTTAGACCAGAGGCGTGCAAGAACCGTTGAAACCGAATAAACGTCAAAATAAGTTTGTTCAGGTAGCGTTTTGACTATTGACGTACAAGTTTCTTTTGACGTTTTTTCGGTTTAAAACGGTTCTTGAACACCTCTGGTTTAGACAGTGCCCGGTGAGAAGATCAGCGAACTGCCACGCTTGCAGCGGTTGCTGCCCATCAGGTACCCTGTCTTTTTTTTCTGTCCAAAAGTGACATGAACAGTCTAAACACGCGACAGTTGTCTGTAGTCGCCCAGATCGCTTGATGTTGTGTAAGTCCTCCCTGGGGGGGGGGCACCCCACGACAGGCTCGGTACCGATGAATTCGGTCTTTGCTACTGGCACTGCGAGGTGGTCAACCTCTTCATTACCCACAATACCTCAGTGCCCCTGTTAGAAGTGAGACTGCTTTCAACATTTTCCAGCACTCGATCACCAGCGAAGAGCAGGATTTGTTTCCTGACATGTAGAGTAAGACAGCTCTACTACCAAAGAATATGTTTATCTCTGAACCTCAATTAGGATTTCTGTGACCTTGGCTTGGAATATAGTAGTGTACCGGCCGAGTGGAACTGATCCGCCAATTCTGAGTTCTGGACAGTGGTACCCGGCTCCACTTAAACACTTCAGGATCGTCTTTACCGATAGAGTATGGTAGATCTGATTTGAGAAAACCAGACAATCCTTAATAAGTGCAAGAATTAAAGAAAAGCTTACGAACAACAGGAAGCAAAGTCAACCTTGGAGAGCAGTTCTCCTTGTTAACTGAACATCGTGAAATCCTTTGTTCAGAATGAAAACGTCATGGTCACCAGAATGGAAAGACCCGAAAGACCAATGAAATGAATGATCATATGGGGCCAAGCTGTAACAGTCCTCCTTCCCTTTGGAGTAGCTGCCAGATCCGTTGTTTTCGCTTCCTTTTGAAGTTTCTGAGTCAAAAGACTAAAATGTGTACCCATTTCCTTTGTCTACTTTTTAAGAGGCTGTAAGGCATCCTTTCTGAGGTCAGGCCTATGGCCATTGAAAAGGAGCCTTCTCCGCGAGAGGTCGCTTCATCATTACGACTTTTGAGGGCACCATAACGTCTGTCGTCCAACTCCCGATGAATGGAGGGCCTTGTCATCTACAGTTTACAAGAGTTGATGTCCTAAAAGTTTGGGATAGGATGCCATGAAGCTTGAACCCCTTAGCACTATGTGCCTCCTCATTAAGACTTTCGTGACTTCTGCCCCATCTGGATTTTTGCAGATAGGGATCCCACGTAGATGTAGAAGCTACGCATTAGGAAATCGAATGCAAACCAAAGGAAGACGCTTCTTCACCACCACGGAACACTTTTCGAAAACAACGACCGTACCTCGCAACCTCCCAAACCCAGATTTAATACAGCTGACCCGATACTTGGCCACTTCCTCTAGTTCACTTAAGATATGTACCGAGCAAGCCCGCAACTTTTTACTTCACCTAATAAAACTGTAGGGACTTTACTTACCTTAGCAATATATTTAAATATTAATTCGGTAAGTATACGTACCGCAATTTTAGTATCGATACTCATTAGCATGAACATAGATCGCATGTCTAAGAGCGCTTGACGAACTTCCCTGTAGACACTGCCCAGAAATCCAAGGGGAATGGAGAGCTGGAACAAGAGACCATTAACCATCACAAGATCTCCAACTGTCATATTTCCAGCTGCAATTTCTTTGGCCGCCAGAACCATTATAGCACTCAGAGCTACACTGAAAATGGCATTCTGACCGAAATTGAGCATGGCCAGACTTGAACTCGTCTTGAGGCTAGCATCTTCATACTTCTTAAGTGTAGCATCGTAGCGATTGGCTTCGAATTTCTCATTGTTAAAGTACTTGACGGTTTCGTAGTTGATAAGGGAGTCAATAGCCTTATTCCCTGCTTCATTTTCAGCTTGATTCATAAACACTCGGAATTTTGTGCGCCATTGGGTGACTGTGAGTGTATAGAGGGCGTACACTCCCACACAACCCATTGAGATGGCCGCAAAGGCAGCGCCACATTTAATGCCTAGAATACTAGACACAAGGGCCAATTCGAAGATTGTAGGGACAATATTAAAGACCATCGCTGACAGGACAAAATTAATTCCTCGGGAGCCACGATCGATGGTTTTAGAAAGGGCACCAGTTTGACGATTGAGATGGAACGATAGATCGAGATTGTGAAGATGGAGGAAAACATTTGTGGCAATTCTACGAATGGAATGCTGAGCCACTCGGGCAAAGACAGCATTTCTAAGTTCATTGAAACCAGCAGCACCAGCTCGAGCTACGCCATCTGAAAAGGATATTTCTGTAACCTGAGCTTCCTAAGGGCCAAATGTAAAGTAAAACTACTAACATCCGATTAGAAGTGACGTCGTGAGCGTTAGTGCAGTATCCGCTGGTGTGGCCGTATTTAGGACATTCAGAGCATCTACTGCACCTTTGAAGAGGAATGGTACGCCTACATTCAGCAATTTGGCTCCGGCCAGAAGCCCCAATGAGATTGCAACTCTGTAGAAAATTTATAAGTAAACTTCCCTAAATCATAATTAAAAGTTTCAAAACACGATACCTCTTCCTAATGAAGGCATCATCCTTTGGCCAAATGTAGGACATCATGGCTCTAATCATTTCCGTTGGCGTTATTTCTGGTCCTTCCACACCGAAAGCTTCTCTACCACCTGATGAAACACCAGGATGAAAACAATTCCGCACTTGCTGATGATGCTGGCCTCCTGAGGAATTACTACCGGATAGTAACATCCCATCGAGGTGGACAAGCCAAGCAACAACAGTTAGGTGCGAACTTTGTGAAGGAAACTTTTAGTGACAAAGAGAATTGAAACGGGATGGAAATCTAACTTCTAAAACAAAATAATCGGTCTACGAAAACGAAAATAAACAAATTTCTCACAAAGATATTTAAACTTACAGTTATTGTCACTTATTGGAAAAAATAGTTTCGAGTAAAAATCATTTCCCTGGTTGATTATTTTTTTTACCTTTCTTCCCACTCTTCTTTGTGAATAAATTTCCCAGGACATTTGTGCCCAGAGGACTTTGTGTCTTCTTCTCATGATTGCTGCTTTCAAGAATTTTACTCGTCGAGAGAACCTGCAAAGCAAATCAGATTGGAAATACTCGTTTTCTTCCTTACGTCAGAGTTAGTTGAGAAATTCCGTACAAAATAACTATTTACAAAATGACGGCATCGCCATCTTGATTTGACGTTTCTGTCCCTTCTGTCCCATTAATAGATTTTGACAGTTATAATTGTCAAAACCTAAAAATCCGATTGAACTCCGTCCACCTTGGCTATGATGTTTTAAAAAAGGGTCACCTGAACATTTTCTTTTAGTACATGACTGTTTTCATGTGCATCTACATTTTCGATTTTTCTTTGTGTTGGTTCATGGCTCAATAGGAATTTTCCATAATATATTCCAAAGAAATCCCCAGGGGATTTATACATGATTTTTTCTGTGGAATACTTCCATGGAAATGTTCGTGAAATTTATGTGGATTTTTCCACCTAAAAAATGGAGAAAAAATAAAGTCACATGCACCTCATTCTTTTATTTATTTATTTTAAGTCAAGAGTTCCAGCATTTATTTATTTAATTTTTTATTTATCCTTTGAAAGCTTTGAGCTTGCGCTCTTGGAAGCATATAGAAAAAATAAGAAAACCGTCGACAAAGCAAAACGAAATTTCAGGAAGCGAAATTTCACCGCCGTCTAAGTGTTGGTCCTCATCCTGACATGTGTCAGGACTATTGACACCCTACTCTGTATCATTTGGAATACGAAATTCGAACACTTATCCTTATCTAAAAACACAGATTAATGAAAATACGCTATATTATTTACATTTTATTAGATACATTAAATAAATTTCAACATTTTGACAAAAGTGTCAAAGGGATTCCCTGTCAAAGAGATGTTCCTTCGATCATAATTAAACAAATTGCAAAGATCGCGAGGATTTTAATATGTTTTACTATACCAGCGATAACGAATTACCGATTTAGATAATAAAAAAATTATTTTATAAAAAGAAAAATTTCCTAAAATATAAATTAAATGACATAAAAACAGTTTTATTTTAGGTTGACAACCTATTTAATGTAATCAATTTACTGCAAGACGAAACGCAGTGTCGCATAATTAATTTTCTTATAATTGTCACAGGAATCATTAAAAAATAAAAATGTTTTCGTAAGGTTTGGAAACATTTATCCATGTTGTTACAACACCATTTTATTTGCTAGACTTTTGAGAAAAATAGTGGAAAAAGTTATGGAAAATCATATGGAAAGATATTGGTGTTTTCCATAGGATTTCTTCAGCTTATCCCGCGGACGATTCATGTTTGATTTTCCATATAAATATTCCGCGGATTTTAACGCTGGAATTCCAGTGGATCGTACTTGAAATTCCATGGAGAGCTATGATTCCAATGGAATTTCCAACTCCAAATTCCAAGGAAAACTTGCTGGAATTTTAGCGTCAAATGCGGATTATTTCACTTTGGACGCTTTTTCCAGTAGAATTTACATGGAATTTTGCTATGGGACATACTCGGAATATTCATTGGAAATTTCGTTTCAATTTCCAATTCCTTGGATATCTACGCTAAAGAAAGATAATTCCGTGGAACTTTTCGCAGCATAGTGAGTGTTTCCATGCAGGCTAACGCGGAAAAATTGCGGATAAATTCCACTTATTTTTCTTTTAACCTCATAGCAAAATTCCGTGGAAATTCCAGTGGAAAACTAGCGTTCAAATTGCAAAAATCCGCGGAATTTGACGCAAAAATTCCACTATAAGTTTTTCATGGAATTTGGAGCCGGTAACTCCATTGGAATCATAACTCTGCATCTGCATGGAATTTCAAGTAGGAATCACTGGAATTCCAGCGTTAAATTCCGCGGAGTTCCGTGGAACATTTATATGGAAACTCACACGTGAAACGTCCGCAGGATAAACTGGAAAAATCATATGGAAATTTCCACTATCTTTCCATAGAGTTTTATATGGCTTTTCCACTTTTTTCTCGAATGTCAAACAAATAAAATGGTGTTGTGAAAACGTGGATAATTTGTTTCCAAACCTTCCGTAAACATTTTTAGTGATTCATGTGGCAATTATAATATAATTAATTATGCGACACTGCGTTTCATGTAGATAATAGTGAAGTGATTACATTAAATAGGCAGCCAACCTAAAAATGCTATTTTTATGTCATTTAATATATATTTTAGGAAAAATTATTTTTTTTATAAAATATTTTTTTATTGTTCAAAGTGTTAATTCGTTATTGCTGGTTTAGTAAAACTTATTAAAATCCCCGTGATCTTTGCTATTTCTTTAATATTCGGAAGTAAAATCACGAGGTGCATGCGACAGCTTCATTTTTTCTCCATTTTATTTTAATGGAAAAATCCACATAAATTCCACGAACCTTCCATGGATATATTCCACAAAAAAATCCAGCATAAATCCATCAAATTTTCCTTGGAACATATTATGGAAAATGTCCATGGATTTTTTCAAAGAAAAATACTGGAAAATTCCATAGAAATTTTTCGCTTGTTATTCCTATTCCGCTTTCTTTTGCTATGGGGTAGTGAGTGTTTCCATGGAGGCTAACAAGGAAAAATAGCGGATAAATTCCACGGATTTTTCTTTTGAAGTGAATGAATCCTAATAACAGTTTTTCAAGGTCAAAGGATTAAAAAGGCTCTAGAGAGCGCTTTTATCTGGCGAATGGGGTCATGCTTGGGATCGTTGGAAAGGTCTTGGAATTTCCGACAAAACTGAACCGGTTCCAATCGGTTGTGAACCGGTAATTAACCGATAACTAATTTTTGCCCGAAAATCAAATTTTATTACTCTTAAAATTATTTTGTGGGATTTTTCGAGTGATTTACAAATCGGTTGAGAACCGGTAAACGGTAAATAATGCGATGTTTGCGATGTTTTATTGGAATAGTGTTGTGACTCATTTCTGCATCACAACCATTGTCCCGTATTTACGCGAGATCATGCACGCTCGTTCAAGAAGAGACATGATAGATCATGTTCAGTATCATGAGAAAGTTCTCTGGGAAATTGGTCCTCAAGGAATTTGTAGCCCAGAGATAAAATAATCCCTTGAATTCATTAGTACCCCTTCAGGGTAATAAACACATCACGCTCATTAGAGGAAAGGCAGGTGATCTCAAAAAGGTCATAAAATCACGATGGGCAAGATATGAGGACCAAGAAGAAAAAAAGGGGTGCATTTGTTGGCTTATTAGGCAGACAAAGGCACCCTCTATTCCTGAAGAGCTCGTAAAATAGGTGATCTATGGTGACAAGTTCTTAAGATTACTTTCTCTTCGAGACGGTCGTTAAATTAGAGCTCGCGCCAAGAAGAGCAATAAAATCCTGAAAAAGAAATAGAGATCGACAACGTGTGAGGTCCTTGGTCATCCTAATTAAGCAACCTCTTTCTTAAGGATATATAAGGTATGGGAAAAAACTCTAGAGATAATGAAGGTGGAAAGTTGGACATGCACCGAGCGATCGTCTCCAGACGATCGCTATCTAAAGGGTTGTCCTGAATCACTAATTGGACACCTTCTCACGGGAAATAATGTCGAGAAAATAGGGGGTGAGTGGAGAATTTTGATATAAAAAGGGTAGTTGAATCTAAGGAAGGGGTCAGTCACTGTGTAAACGTGGCCCATGTCATTGGGCAGTGTATTCTTCCTTAAATAAAACAGCTCTAAAAAAAGTGAGTTGTGTTTCACTACTGGATCCGGAGACAACAAGGTGAACCCCCCTCCAGTTGGTTTACCACAATAGCACTGTTAGATTAATTTTTTGTCAGTCCATTAAAAAGGCTGATGGAGGCTTATCACTGGTTTTTATTCAAACACTTGGTCATAAATTCTATTCTACATTCAAGGAATTTCCTAACGATCTTCCCGCACTTGGTCAGACTCTCCAGAGCCTGGAGGTTCCTCAGAGATTCTCTGTAGTGATCGAGAAGTTGATTGATCAAGAGTATTTTATACTCGGTCAAGCAACTCTCCTCTGGAATATTCCCAAAAACAACTTGATGGTAGTTGTTCTCGTAAATATTCCTGTCCAGGAGCAAGAAATGCAGAACAATTTCCAAATTGTGACTGAATCTTGAAGCTTCAATGAACATCTTTTCGTGGAGATTGTGATCTCTGATGTAGCGGAATTTGTTGCTGGGAATTTGAAGATTTTGGTGGTTCCTTTTTAATTTTTTGATGAGCTCCTCAATGTCCGTCATTGAGACTTCAATGAATTCATTGGAATTCTCAGGGAGGAAGAATCCGTATTCAATGAGAAGCTTCATATTGCAATGTGGTCCGTAGTTAATGAAGATTTGTTGGCCTTTGTCGAATTTTGTGGAGGTTTTGAGAGTGTAGAAAAATCCTGGACCTCTTTTGGCCAAGGAGCAGAGAGTTTTGGTGGAATCACTGTGATTGATGAGGTCCAGGAAGGGCGCTAGAGCCATATTTGGCTCGTTTGAAATTAGGTCAAGGGCTTTTGATTCTCTGATCATTGATTTGATCGTGTCCGGAGGAATGTAGACTGTCCGGGAGTTGCAAATCAAGTAAAATTCGATGAATTTCCTCTTTGGGAAGAGGTCCGGGAAGAATTTCTCTGAACAGCAAGGACATACTGCGTTCTGGAGGACCTTCTGGACTTCTTTTACTTCACTCTGATTCACTGAATCAATAACTCTCTCTGATACCACGGGACTTGCCACTAGTTCGTCTACTGAACAGAAATGCGGATGGTAGAGTTCCTTCGGGAGGCTCCTGAGGTAAGCCTTCCATGGGGATTTGTCCCCAAGATGCCAATTCCAGAGGAGAAAAATTGTCAGGAGTGTTTGCATTTTCCATTTAAATTTCCCATCTGACACTTCTAGCATAAACATGAGGAATCTCTCATCCTCTGAGATGCTTTTCAGGCTTATTAGAGCATCAAAAGGCAGATCAATTATCTCAGAATTACCCTCGAGCACCTTCCGGGAATACAAACCCCTTCCAGTTCCGGGGAATTCCCTGACGCACAACATCGTGTCATTCTTCCAATTCTTTTGGTGCTTCATAAACCGACATAATTCTATTATCTCCTGACTCGGTTTCTCAACATTTCCCTGAATTCCCGGACACTTTTTCCCGGAATTCATGGTCAATATCTCTCCGATTATATAATTTTCCGAACAATGATACTTTACGCGATTTTTTCTCTTATTTCTAACTCCCAGTGTGATTGCTGTCAATTCTGAAATCAGACATACGGAAAATTACAGATAAAATCATTCTAAATGGTCAATATTGCGATAGAAAAGTGATAAGAAACATTTTTTCTGCGAAGGATAAATTTCCTCGCTGATTGCAAAATTGACAACAAACATTTTGCATTGAATTTCAAGCATTATGCTTTATTTTTCACACTCACCCGTGTTGCTATGAAGTAGCTAGGATATTTAACTGGCGGGATGTGTGATTTAATCAGGGAAATATTTGCTCTATTCCTGGAAAATTGGCTAAAACTATAACTAGTTCGCACAGCACATCGCAATATAGCCATTTTTTCGATCTTACTGAACTGTCTGTCATCTGTCAAAAATTCGCCATTAAAAATTCCCACGTCCCGGCCGGCTATCTACTATGTACAAACTCAGTATAAACTGAGTATAATACTTAGTACGAAACTAGTATGCCCATATAAAATACATAGTAGATTTTGTATGAAATGTCCCAAATACTCATCATTAGTGTGCGTGAGTCGACATTTATACTGAGTATATACTGAGTACATTTACTTTGTATTTACTTGATTTTCCTCATAAATTTTCATCAAATTTTCCGAGTATTTTTCGACAAAAAAAATATTTTGGTAAAAAAATTGCGTCCCACAGCAGTGCAAGTGAATAAAAACGAACTCTGGAATAATACGATTTGACGTTTAGTAATTAAGCGCGTGATTTGCGAGACTTTCAATCTTTAGTAGAGTATCGAGGAGGAGGGATAGAGATCTACAGGTGAGATCTATAGATCCATCCTCTGCAGTCACAAGTATTGGAGAATATCCTAGCGGATATTTCTCTCATAGATTTGAAGAACGTCCTATTCCTCCTTCGCGATACTCTCGAAATTGAAAGTCCTGCAAATCCTGTACTTAATTTCTGAGCATCACATCGCATTATCCATGCACTCAGTTTTATTCGCTTTGTTTGCATGGGCATGAAAATCTTTACCAACTATCCATAGTAGAGCGCATTATAGAGGACTTCCGGTAACTGAACTGCGTGCGATAGTAGTTCCGGGAACGTAACAATCCTGGTGGATCTGGCTGCTCGATCTTTTAATAATCTGAAAAAAATATAAACAGGACGATAACGTACAAATTTTCAAAACTCCAATTGAATATTACTATGCGCAAGAAAATGAAAATTTTCTACAGATTTTGAAATATCTCTGTGGACCACATCCAATCAAATACCGGACTCTGTCTAACCATCATTATCATTTCTCGCAGAATTTTTTACACGCACGGCATACACTTGTTTCACAGAACCGTCTTTCAACAGAGATTATCAACAATATGCTAAGGGCCTCGACAGACTTAAGGATTAGCCAAGAGACGATTTAGCGTAATTATATCCGAAATAATGGTTAAATCGCATTTCTATCATTTTCCACTAAGCCGTCTCTCGGCTTAAGTCGTAAGTATGTCTAGGGCATAAGTGTTCTTTCTGTCTTAATCCCTCATATCAAGATGCTCAGCTGAACGCAAAAGCTAAGTATATTGAATGTGAGTGGTTTCCGGAACGAACCTCAAGAAGATTAAACCATTTTTTCACTAAAAATGATGTACTTTATTTTTCCTCAAATTTGTTCACGAAAACTTCCGCGCACACTTATCTCCAGATTGTTTTGTGTGAAAATGGACTTAAGGGGGTTCCTTTTGATTGAATTGATTTAAAATAATTAATAAAATTAAGGAAAACTTACCCTTTTCCACTGAGCGACGCACATTTTTATTCACCATCAGACATGTCACAACTTTGTCAAATAGAGAGAAAATGGTCGGCGGGCACACCGACACAGCAAGGTTGTGTAGTTGTAGGGACTTTAAACCAGAAATACAAAGTTTATACTCGATATATTCCGGGCACTTCTTCAACATAGTATTTTTTGCGTAGAGATACAACGTATTACTTGACTATATATTTAAATTTGTATATCTTTCACGTAAATACATAGTATATACATAGAAAGTATGGAAATTAGTACTTTCCTCACATAAATACGCTGTATATACTCAGTAGGATCTGTAAAATCAGTACGAATAGCCGGCCGGGGTTTTTTCGCTGCGATGTTCTCGATGTTCTCTTCCAAAAAACATAGACTTCCAGTTTCCAGTCAACTGTTTTTTCCAAATCAAGTAAGTTTTTCAAGTGTACGAAAAAAGTGAAAAAAGCACGTGAAAAGTAAGAAAAGGTGTGAATAACTTGTGAAAATCTCTGTAAGAAACCAACATTAGTGAAGCAGTAAGTGAACATTTAAGAATTGTGGTGTTATTGACAAGAAAATCCGAAGAAGCTTGTCCATAGAACAATCCGGTAAGCAAAATTTTCATACAATTTTACAGTGGTAATTTTTATTGAATTGCAAGGAAAACTATATCAAAAGATAGGGAATTCAGATTTCTATCGGTTGTATTTATTTAATTCTAAATATTTCATCCCAAAAAGTTAGAAAAATGCAAAATAAGACATTTTTCATGGCGGGAGGATACTTAGAAATTTTGCAGCGGCGGCGGCGGCGTCATACGACCGCTCCGTAGAATTGTCGTAGGAAATTTACAGGGTGCTACCTATCAAATGTACCTTTTATAAATGAAAACTTAAAAAATTAGTATAAATATTAAAAAAATATATATAATAACGAAGAGAAATGATAAAAGAATGAAATAAGTGGAAATAAGCTCTTTATAAATTAATAATTATTAAAAAATAAATAAAATAATTTATTTGACACAAGAAGATGCTATCAAACACTCGTCTTGACGGTCACATAATTTGAATTCTTTACATTAAAATCACTACAAATACTACTTATATGTATAGTGTAACTGTCTATGAAAAGAATTTTTCACCTGTAATTAAAATCAAAAAAGCCAATGAAGGAAAATATCATCAAAATCGAAGTGATGTCAATTTTATAGGTGATGTAACGATAAGGAGATCAATTACGCAGCAGTAAATTATACAGAATTATTTACAGTAGAGTTTCGCTATAGTCCATATTTGGTTTCAAATTTGACACTTGGGTCGCACTATAGTCCATGTAATTTTTTAAAATTATCAACGATTTTTAGTATTGAAATTGCTCGACGGCTTCCACTTTCTTTGCGATTGTGGTACTTGTCCTTGCTCTCTTCATTGTGGATCACAATTATCACAACTAATCAATAAAGTTTGCCAAAAATGTTAAAATAGTTATGACAACATTTCAGGTCGCATACTAAAAAACATAACCTAACTTAAAATCAGTGTTTTGAAATCAACGGTCGATAAACTGTGGACTATAGAGCGATGGCCTATAGCGAGACTCTACTGTAGTTTACACATAATGTATGCTGTCATAGCTGCGAATACGTTAAACATCTTGATTAACCCATTCAGTCAATGTTCCAGAAATACTTGAGATAGAATGTTCATATTGTGGAATTAGTTTCCTACAGATTAGTAGATGAATTTTTTGAATAGAAATTTTTTTTTTACATATTATGGGGGCGCGGGGAGCCCCTGTCAAACACACGTCTTAACGGTCACTGAATTTAAATTTTGTGCATTAATTCATTACAAACTCTATTGCTTTAGATAGAGTAATTATTCAAGAAAACAAATTAGCAACCAGAATTCAAATCAGGAAAGAGGAAACGGGGCAATTTTAACAAATTCGACGGGATGTCGCATTTTCCGTCCGCCATTTTGAGCAAAAATTTTGCATGATCTTCCGCGAAGCAAGAAAACAATAACAAAATGTATTCCCATCTCTGTCGGACTATTTTGCGAAGTAATTGAAGAAATAAAGTTACTAAAACTGCATTCCCGACAGCAATTCGGATAAAAATTGCCCAGGAATAAATAATCTAAAATCACTCAATTTGCGTATGATGTATAATACCACGGTAAGGAATGGGTTATAAAAAGTGACTAGGGTAGAGTCAGCTCTTTTGGCCATGTAAGCACTTTTGGCCACCTAAAGTAAAATCACATTGTAAGGCAATTATGAGTTTTTTTTAGAAGAGGAAAATGGGTCTTATTTCGTGACATCTAATCTAACGAATCAGAAAACCACATTTGATTTTGTATCGACTTGATTAATTCTAAGTGATTTAAAGAAATTCTCGACAAGGTAAACAATCACTAAAAAAAAACATGGGATTCTTAAGAAACTTGTTAATGTTAAGAGAAATTGTTTTGCATTATTTCATATTTTTGATGAAAATATTTGATGTTATTCAATGAAAGTCCATTTCTTGATTAACTAAATTTTATTGTGATATTATCTTTAATAAGATTTTGTAACAAAGAAAATCAGATGTGGCGAATAGAGCTTACTTTTTTCGGCTATACTTTTGGCCATTCATTTTCCCATTCATTTTACACGTGGCGCAAAAACAATCGTAACTTTTGACTGATTTTTACATCAAAGAAAATGTGCAAAAAGTCGTTTAAAATACTCTAATAATCACATAAAATTGGTGTTAAATAAGAATAGGACTTGTGCTGTGTATTTGTGAAAATTTTGAAAGCCCTTTCTTCCGTTATTTTATTAAAATTCTATTGGAAACAAGTGGCAGAAGGTGCTTACAAAGTGGCCAAAAGTAGGGGAGACTGGGGCAAAAAATCACAAATCGAAAAATTCAAAATTCAATATCTTCCAAGGTGAAAAAGATAGCGGCTCAATTTTTTTTCTATAGATAGCCTCCATAGACCTTCTTCAATGTCGTAAGTTTCTTAGAATTCGAACAAGGAATTTAGAAAATAAAAAATATCAAAATTTCTAGCCCAATTTTTGAAATATTTTCCTTGCAGAAGATATCAATTATTACCTACTTATTTTCCAAAATTGATGCACTGGTGAATATTTTCTAAATAATTTGGATTTTTTGAATACGAATCCGCTATCTATTTCAGAATTTCACAAAAGTTCTTTTCTCCAGAAATCCTTTTATTAAAAATGGCCACTTGGGGTAAAAAGTAACAAAAAAGCGAAGCAATTTCTGATGTCTCACGGCGAAAAGAAACGTCATTACCATGTCTATCGCCGCTTGTTGTTTGCATTGGTCAAACGATTTTCAGTCTTTTGTGTGTTTTTTTCTAAAATAGCTTGAAAAACGCTTTTCTCGTTTTCTCACTTTTCTCGCAGAGAAAACGGTGTTTTACAAGGGTGCAGAAGATGAATAAATTTTGTATGAAAATATGTTCTCTATGTATTTTTTCAAATTTACGGAAGCCCGTAATGAAGCGAATCAAAATATGATAATACCCAATATCTGGTACTATTTGCCCCAGCATTTTTGAGAATAGTCACAAAATTACCTTTTAGAAATTGGCTCGATAAACGTATTTCCTAACAAAATAGAGGAAAATTACTTTCACAAAGTTGTAGAGCGGTAAATTTCCTATAAAACTGCGCTAACTAGACATTTTTGAAGCGCTCGAGTACCTTGTAAAAAAATAAAATATCTGTTTTGTGACTTTTTGCCCCAGGCTCCCCTATAATAATAAATATAAAATTATATCTTACCCATCGTATTACTCCATTAGATGGTAAAAACTTTCGGCCACTGACCGAAATATTGGAATAAATTTACTTTTAAACAAATATTTTTGAAAAAAAAGTGTATCTGAAGAAGACATTTTAATTCTAAATAGACACAAATTTGTCCCAAAAATTTGGGTGTCCGTAGACGAGCTAATTTTGGAACAAATATCTGCCGAATTTTTTTACCGTGTGGAGTGTACTCTTTCTAACACACGTGATTTTCCATTTGAAATTTTGCATACTATACACCTCTCTTTCCATTTTTCTTACTCTTAGTTATTAATCTTACGGCGTTATCACACTTGCACATTAAAATTTTAATGTGATTGACATTAATTGTCGCTTGTGAGCGTCCAAATATGTTATTTGTGTCTTTGAGTCACTTAATATTTGGGGTTTTTCTATTTATTGATAAAGAAGTGGAATTGACCTGCGAAAATAAGTTTACATTAAACTAAAGCATAAATATGTTTCACATTAAAAAATTAAAGAGAAAATCGCATTAATTTTTCGCATTAATGCTATAAATCAATTTATATCAAATTTTACGGGCCAAGTCTACCTTTTTATCAACAAATAGATCAAATTTTGAATATAAAATGATTCAAACACACAAATTACACATTTGGACTCTCACCAGCGACAATTAATGTGAATCATATTAAAATTTTAATGTGAAAGTGTGATAACACAGTAAAGTTACTAAAAATCCATTCCCGACAGAAATTCGGATAACAATTGCCCAGAAATAAATCATCTAAAACCACTCAATTTGCGTATGGCGTATAATACCATGGTAAGGAATGGGTTAAATTGGACTGAATCATGAATCTATTAACGTTTTCTTCCGTAGTACATTGCAGAACCTGAAATGCACAATAGCCAAGTTTTCAATTGAAACTCCGTTTGGTATTTTTGTTAAAATTTATATTGCTTATGTTAATATAAATGAAAATTGCCTTATTTATAACATACATGATTTTATGTACAAATGAACTTCTTACAAGTAAATTTTCGCACAATGAGCAATTTTTTTTCTTTTCCATTTTTTTTTTTAATTATGTCTCCCATTTATGTATTAATAAAAATTAAGAATCTCACTTAATATTGGGGTATTTTTCCACTCTCTCATTACTCTTCCTTCATCACGCTCTATATGATTTTTTTTTCTTGTCAAATATGTATTTTATGGCTTGAGTATATATAAATCAATATGTCTCATTTTTTGGATATGTGACTCTTTAAACAATTTAAAAATTGCTTCACATTGTGGTGGATGTCTAATTTACAAAAGTGCTTTGAAATATTTAGATGAAAAAAATACTTATTTCTTCTTCAAAATATTTCAAGCTAATGTAATTTAGACATTTTTACAAAAAATTATGGCAATCATTTAAAATGATAATTTTTGTTTTAATATCTTACTGGGGATTCAGTGTAAACTCAAAGTCCTGAAAAAGGTCTCTTCTCTGAGTAATTTTCTCAATATGTTTTGATGTTTCAAATGATTCAAATCTACTTAAGTCAAATATGTTAAATTGATATGGGGAGGAGAAAATGATGAACATATTTTTTATACTTTTTTTTTTATCTTCACAAATCCCATCTTTGAATTATTACAATTATACTTATTACAATAATAATAAATCTTTGATTTCTTTTTCTCACACTGATTCGTAAAAGTGGGTTTAGAGAGTGATTAAAATATTACGGAATAATTCAATGAAAAGACTCTTCTTTTTTTTACGGATAGAATTAAATATTACAATATGTTTATAGGTACTGAAACATTCAATATTTTGATATATCTTGTCTGATTTATTTTTTTCATCATCATTCTCTATTCTAAGATTGTTATTTTTAAGATAATTGCTAAGACGTTACGTAACTCAATGATTGGGTATTTTTAAATATGTAACTTCTGTATTCTCTATCTCATTTTTTTTTGAGATTTTGGAAGCTACTATTTAACTTTGCGACCTTCTTCGAAGTAGACTGCTTATGATAAAGATTTATCATTTAATTTAGTCAATAATTTTCATGACGAAAAAGATTGCTAAGTTAAATCGCAAATTTTATTTACAGTATAGATTATTACGTAGGATATCGCTAAGTTAAATAGCTTCCTAATGTTATTTGTTTTTCATTCTTAGAGATTAAAACACACAAATATCGTGGTTAAAATAATTGGCGGGAAGAGTTGTTGATTTTTTTTAAACTTTAGTACACATTTTAGTTAGGTACTTTTACCCAAATACAGTGGAACTTTAATACGAAACACATTTTCCGCGTTGTTTAATTCTCTTTACCTTTTTAAAGGAAATTTAAGTGTTTTTTTATCAGGTATTTACTGCATTGCAGTTCCACTGAATATTAATTTATTCATTTTAAACTCTATGGGCAAGTATTTTTTTTAAAACTCATTGACGGTTCGACAATTCACAAAAATGAATTGAAAACTAATCTAAACTCATTTTTTGGATTAATCAATCCTGTAAAATTACCCATTTTATTTTCTTCTCTGAAGAAAGTCGCTTGTACACTCAATTCTCCGTTTTCCGGATGATCAGGGGTGAAAATAACAAATAAAAATCATGTGTGAATAAGTTTAAATTTCCTCGAGTTTTTGACAGCTGTCATTTGAACACTAGCCCTATAGCCAACGGCCGCAGCGGTTCCACTGGATTTCCAGCAGCCTTTTCTGCCATGTCCGCTGATTTTACCGCTAAAAATCCGCGTGGAATTCCCTGGATTTTACCGCTCAAAATCCGAGTAAGCTTCCGAGATGGAATTTGACGCTAAATTTCTTCCTAGCGTTCCATGGACGTTTACGGAACTCTGTATAGGACCGTCTAATAAGAAATGTCCGCGAGTTTCCATGGGCTTTTCTCTGACAAATATTTCCACGGCTTTTCCTGTGGATTATTAGCGTATAATCGGCTTTCAGCCCTTTAAAAATTTGGAAAAATCCTCTTTAATTCCACGAAATTCTCCGTGGAAATTTCCATTCAACGGCCTTAGAGGCTTCCGTGGTTTGATATTATGGAATTCCACGACTTTCCAGTGGATGTTTTAATATATTTTTCTTCAAAATAATTCTAAAAATTGATTAAAAATTTCGTGGAACTTTCGTAGAGAATTTCCAGAAAAAAACATCCACAAATATGGATGATCAGTGCCAATTGGCAGCTTAGAACTTGGAGAGTATTCATCTATCAGATGAACACTCAGTTGTTCTACTTTTGAGTTGAAAATTTTGCTACCATATCGTTCATTTGAGTATGTCTAGCTCGCAAGAATTATAGCGTTAGGGCGAAAAATAATTGCAGAATTTTCGCGTTTACTTCCATGGAGTCTTGGTCGGAAAGATATCAGAAAATATACTCGGAATATTCAAAGGAAATTTTGAATCAATTTCCAGGGAATGCTCTCATGTTGCAAGAAAATTCCTCGGATTTTTTTCCAGGAAATCCAAGCGAAAACAAGCTGATAACTCCGCAGAATTTCAAGCGGAATATTAGCGTTTATTTCCACGGAAACTCTCGTGGAAAAATATATGACAAATTCCAGGGAATTTTCTGTTACCGTGAAACTTTGCGGTCGATCGGCTACAGGGAGACATCTGATAGTTGTCATTCCGTTATTAGACAGCTGACAGCTGTCATCCGGATATTAACCAGCTGTATCCGGAATGTAAAGTTTTGTTGTTCTTATGAAAAATATACCAAGATCTTGATACCCTTACGATTTGTTTTTTTTATATGCCGGTTTAAACCTTTATCAGGTTCGTTGCTATTTTCAACAAACTACTTTGTTAGAAACGGATCCGCAAAGATTATTATAGAAGATCTTGTAAAAGTTTTGTTCATTTTTTTCCATTTGTCAAAGAATGCCGATTTTTGTTCGGGAATGTACTCAATATTCCTATCTGATCATTCTCTGTAGACGGTATACCGGCGTAGGGTCATTTGCCTAAAGCGAGACAGTTTGGAAAGTTGGACAAAGCAGTGTGGAATGTGAGACACCTCCTTAAAAACTTGATAATAAATCAATTAAATATTTAAATTTTCGATAAAAAGATTATCAAACTTAATTTTATGATTATTTCAGAAGTTAAAAATGCGAAAATCGTTATAAAACAATCAAAGGGTGACTTGAAAGAAGAATTTAAAAAATATGTATTGCATGCGTGATATTCATAACCTTGACACGGTAGTTGTCATTTTCTCTGTTTCTTATGGAAATTGCTAGGAATATATCAAAGTGTTTTGCTTGATTTTTCGGCATAATTTGTGAAATATTGTTAAGTCCGCTGTGAAAATCGAAGGACATACATCCATTTAAAAGGTGAATAAAAAATATCACAATGTCCAACTTTCTAAAAGTTTTTGTCCAACTTTCCAAAATTTTGTCCATCTTTTCAAAATGTGTTATTTTTTAATTACCGTGAATTTTCCGATTATTCGGTTGCAATATTTAAAAACAACTGTTAAGATTCTGTTAAAATATTTGTTAAAGAATCCCATGATACAAAAAAAAATGGTAAAAAATAATTATTTAATCAGTTTA
The DNA here is from genome assembly GCF_024763615.1 of Phlebotomus papatasi. Classification (NCBI taxonomy): domain Eukaryota; kingdom Metazoa; phylum Arthropoda; class Insecta; order Diptera; family Psychodidae; genus Phlebotomus; species Phlebotomus papatasi. Next base: position 105,618,782 of record NC_077223.1, read on the forward strand.
AAAATGCATTTGAAATTGAATTTTTTCTTAAGTGACTCGCTTTCCACCATTCACCCTACTATGCGTCCATATCGTGTAGAACATGAAAATCGTGAGTTCTATTTCCACCAAGTTGATAAATATTTTCAGAGAAAGTATTCCATATCATTTTGACAGGAAGAGAAAAGATCTGTCAAGTTGTTTTCCAGCGCCATCTAGTTCGAAATTTCAATGAAAACAAGATTTTCGCAAATTTTTTATAGAATCTCTTAAGGGGATTTATTTAGTATAGAAGAGAGATGTTCAGTATAATAGCAATATCTACGCATTGGTAAAAATATAAGGATCAAATTGATCCTTTTGCAAAGGATGGATCAAATTCACATGTTCTATTATGAGAAATGTGCATTCAAATTTGCCTCCGTTGTCTAATCGAATTTAAACTTTTTAAGAATTCCGTGTAATCATTTTGGTGTATCTGTTTCTAATAAAGGTACCTTGCTGTAAATATCAAAATTTTACAAGAATCTTTTTGGCCACAGGGATCGCCAGGATCTTGTAACTTTTTCCATATAAACAACAAGATTTTACAAGATTTTATACAAGCGACTTCTTCCAGAGTTTATACTTATTATAAGTCAAACTTTTGTTTTCTTTGTGCCTTACTATTATTAATAATAATAACCCATCTATGAAGAAAATATTACTTCTCTACAGAAATAATATTCAATTAGTTTTTAAACAAATTCCCAACTGAAAATGAGTTATGGACTATATTATCCAATTTAAATTTTCTCTATTTACATGTAACTTTTCTGCAGTCAATCATTTTGAACGTGAAATAGTAAAGATATCTTTATCTTTTGATAAATTATTCTTCACTTATTTCGAAAATTTATGTTTTTTTTTCTATTGTTATCTTCTTCAATATAGCTCATTCTCATATCTATGCTATAAAATATAACAAAAACCACAGCAAAATTTCAGTCATACTTTGGGTATAAAGGTGATTTGTTTTCCCTCGATTTGTGTAATAAATTTTATAACAGTAGGTTATGCAATTTATTTTGTAAGTTAAATTATTAGAAAAAAAAGATTAAATATGATAATAAGTTGTTCTATGGCTAAAAGGAAATAAAAATAATTTAATAAAAGGAGAATTAACGCAAGAAGACAATACTTTTTCATGCATAGCATTTTGGATGGTGTGAAAATGTCGAGGAAAAGTTATCTCCATTCGGAGTTTTCTCCGGAAAACCCTCTGAAATTTTGCATCTAAAATCCATCACTAGTAAAACGTGAAACTCTCAACACTGTTTTCCTATTTAGGTTAGATCCTTAACAATCTCACCTTACTTTTTTATTTGATTTTTATCGTTTTTTTTTCTTTTGTTTAATCTATTTTCTAACACTTTTCACATTCGTTTGTTACTTTGAAATATGTTTATACTAAAATATATAAGATAGGTTTATCTATCTTGTTGGGTGTTGTTGGGGTAATATCCCTAAAACTTTTATTCTCTCATTAAGATGTAGCAGTCCCTTAACTTGTAGATATTTCTTAAAAACTTCTTTAAGATTACCTTTAAACTTCATCTTCATTTTGGTGGAGTTTAACGCTAGCATCATTTGAGGCCAATTTCTGAATTGTCTTCTTCACCCTTAAGGCGGGTAAACGCACATTAGCATTCTGATGCCAACATTCTCGCATTAATTTGCACATTCCTGCCAGAAGCTGAAAGTATAAGATCAGGGTTTAAATTTAGTTTCTGCTGTATTAATCACAATTTTCTGAAGTCTATTCTAGGCTTTTAAGATAAATAGATTGACAAATAAATTTAATCATCAACCTTGATATAGAAGTACAATTTCGTTGTGGTAAGAAACTATTTAATTTCCATTGTCCACTGCCATCTTAGCATTTGTGGTCAACCTTCTTACGTTAATTTTAACACTTGGATGGACCCTAGTGGCAGCCGCTGCCAATTTAGTTTTCAATATTATTTTTTTATAGTGAAGAATATATCATTTCGCCTGGAGGCCGGATTGAATGTGCAGAATTTATCGGGCTATTTTTTCGTTATAAAAGTTTTAATAAAAATTAAATATTAATGTAAATATATTGTAAAAACAAAAAACTGCACTCTTATCGACCAAGTGGCAGTTGCTGCCATATGCATTTTATATGAGGGTTTGACGTTCTGCAGATGTTATTTTCTTGATTATTTATGTTTAAAAGCCCTAAAAGAACAGTTTGAAAGTGTTTTTGCTAATTATTGAGAAGAATTATGGAGGGAAGTGACATGCCTTTAAATGCGTCAAAATCAGAATGCTTCAATTTTTCTCTTATTTCCCAAAGCTAAAATTCCATTTTGTTAAGTGAAGTTAATAGAAAATAGTTAATAGTACTAACTATTGTTCATAAAGTAGAATTTTTCCTTTGAAAAATAAGAGAAAATTTAAAAATTCAAAGGCTGTCGTATTAAAAGGCAGACCACATTCCCCTACTCCATGATTCTGATAAAGATGAAAACATCGAATGGTTAGAAATCTTTAGATACAGTACCCAAGGAGATAAAATTTTTGATTCAGACACCAGAAAAGAACTGACTGAGGCTCCGAATGTTAAAATATATGTAAAAATATTAAAATATTATGTAAAATCCAGCAGCGACCAAGTGGCAGCGGCTGCCACTTGGTCCATGCGTGACACTTTTAGTTAGGGTTCTACGAAGTGTTAAATTGAAATAAAGTATTTTCCTACTAATTTTGGAGGCGACATATGTGCAGACAGCTTACTGAAAATCTCAGCAGATCTTCAGAAGTTGTGTCTGCCTTTAATCGCAGGAGACAGCGTACAAAAAGTCTGACGACATGTCAGGAGATTCCTAGAACAATTTCGGGGACCCCTTTCGTATAAAAATCATCAGATAATGAGCTGATCGGGGATCTCGGTGGTGCAATAGGCAAGACCGTTGGCTCTTGGGCGGATCGATCCCCGGCTTGACTCACAGTATTGTGAGTTCGAGTCCCGCCCGGTGCAAAGATCTGAATGTCTAGAAAAAGATATTTTCACTGTTGTTCACGCATGAACATGGATTAATAGTTTTTAAGATGAAATGTAACTTAAGAATTTACCGTAAATATTTCTCCATAAGTACACGGATAAGATTACTCGCGATTGTCTTTGGTATAGGTCAGTATATCTATACAATATTGTCATAGATATACCGCCTCATAAAATAATTTTTCCCATTTTTTCCCATGCACCTTTTCAGTGCAATTAATTGATATAAAAACCCAAATTATTTTCAATAAATGTCTTATTTTCGAGCATTTTCCATCCGAAGACTTCTAAAGGGAGCCAAGCATAGAAGCCCAATATTGGGTGATGCTGTAGGAGGAAATTGTGAGAAAAGTCCTTGAGTGAAGCCAACAGTCTATTCTTTATTGTGTCAAGGAGCCCTAAGTAGGGAAATTTATCGACACCAGGAAGCGATTATCAAGGAGAGAAAGCAATAAACTAAGAAGAAGACAACAAGAGTGAGTAAAAAGAGTAAGAGAATTTTCCTCCCGGAATAATCTTAGTGAGGAGATTTTGCGCTCCTAAGATCATTCTTTTCCCCCCAATTTAAGTCGAGTGGTAAACCCGCACCTTAAATTGAGTCCTGCTCACGGGAGCACCCTTCCCAATACAACCCCCTAATTAGCTCTGCCACTGAACAACTGTGATATAACGTAATAAAAATGCACCGCCTCTGTCCAAAAACTCCGGGAACATGGAAGAAGCATCTACACTACAAGGAAGGCGTTCCTGGGCGATCTACGATCAGTAGATTCTTCCAACACGGGATATACGACAATAATAGCTGACTGTCGGGATATAGTCTGCCGACGAGCCGATGAAATCTGCCGACTTCTTTATCTGCCGAGTAGATAATTACCAAGACTGAAGGAAGTTAGTGCGTAGGGTCCGGTTTCTTAAAGGGACGTTGCAGCGACCTAAGTACGCAAGATGTTAAGATATAATCAGCCGGAAGAGGAAAGTTACCGCTCTTATACGAAGGAGTGAAGGGAGGTAGCAGCTCCCTTGTGAAAAGTCACTGAGAAATGTCTAATAATAGGGCTAGGCAAAGGTCAGACTGGTCAAACTATGTAAGGAATGAATTAAAAATAACTCCCAGAATACGAGCACACCGAACTACCGGTACGACCTGCCCATAAATTGTGAGTAGAACAGGAGTTCCTAATAATGATCTCCAGGGTCTCCTGGAAATAATCAAGGCCTGTGACTTGATTAGATTTCACTTTGGACCACATTGTACTGATACACATATTTATATTATAAAATAAGAATAATTGGGGCGATCGTAGAAATAAAAGTAGGATCGCCCCTCCAAAAGTTGGTTGTTCTGGCTTGGCGCTCGCCAAGAGCGCATGTAAATTAAAAAGTAATAAAGTGGATTTGTTACAACATGTGCTGAAACTGTAAGGTATTTTAGCTAAAAACAGGTACAGTATTTAAACTTACGGGATCTGATGTCCATCTATTTGAGAGGGAGGGTCGATAGTTGTCGCCACAAACGACCTTCTTCATGTCCTCAAAACTCGGATCGGCAGGAACAACATCGTAGAATGGCACTTTGTAGTCTTCGGCAATGCCACATGACAAAGTTCGACGACAAACTTCCCAGAAGATTAGGCCCAGAGCATAAATGTCCACTCGTCGAATTGCCTCGAAGCACCCCATATTAATGCTGAAAGGTATTCCATTGTCAGAGATTAGGATCAGGGAAAGAAGAAAGTTTTGAAGGGTTCGAAGGTCATTTAAATGCAATCAGGGTATAATTACCTCTCATCAAGAACTTCTGGAGCCATGTATCGTCTGGTTCCGACTTTGGGATTATTTCCCAGGTCAATTTGTCCAGTGGCTTGGACATGTGTAACAGCCAGACCAAAATCAGCAATAACACATGATCCATTGAGGCGAATGAGGATATTTTTGGACTTGAGATCACGATGAGCAATGGCTGGTTTGCCCTGTTTCCCAAAGATTTCTGTATGTAGGTGTACTAGTCCATTGGCAATGGACAAACAGATCACCACCATTTCGTGGTGAGTCAGAGGTGATCGATTGAGATGATCAAATAGTGATCCGAGGGGATAATAGTGAGTGAGAAGGAGGAGTTGAGTGCAAGAATTTCGGGATGTCATGTCAGAACCAATGTAACCAAGGATGTTTTCATGCCTTAGGAGAACTGTGCTGTAGATTTCTGTTTCACGCTTCCATGATTCCTCATCGCGACTGTAGAAGAGTTTGACTGCAACATTCTCACCGTGCCAGATTCCTCGCCAAACTTCTCCATATCGTCCACGGCCTATGATTTCCACGAGTGATACTTGTTTCGCCAGAGTCCGCTGAATGAGCAAGGGAAGACCACTCCCGGACCCTGAAGTTACTGAATGTTCCAAGTATTCTCTAAGTGTACTGTCACCGGCCGTTGTGGCCCGTAGAATATCATCACTAGCATAGTAAGTCTCTGGATCGGCTTTATTTCTAGACACGAGGAGTCTCTTATGACGGCTCTGACGCAGCCAGAAATAAATTCCTGTCCCTGCTACAAGAAGTAGAGCAACGACAGCAATTGTCCCGATGGCCCATTTGAGACCATCCGGTGTTACCGGATCCATGCGGATCACTTGATTGATGGGTGAGAGTTCCGGGAAGCTGCCATTGTTGCAATAATCTCCGGTACAACATTCAATGTTGTATTGCCCGGACGAGTGTCTCTTAGAGTGGCCACCTTTTATGTTAGGATTGCAGAGGACAGGCAATTGATCATGAGAGGTGGTACATCCCCGGGACATCCTCTCCACCCCGTAACTGTCACGAACACGAGATTTCCAGCACTGAATGGCATTCTGGCACAAATGAGTGTGAGTCGTGATGTTGTTGGAGCAATCAGGAGGCTCACACGAGTAGCACTTGTATCTGTTTTTAAGATACCCCATATCAACAAATAATTACTTTTATCGTCCAATATAATCGCGAAATTATACTAATTACTTTTATTTTGAGATATTCAAAAAAAATCAATTGAAAAAAAATGTAAAAAGATCTGTGCATCGGCCGGGAATCGAACCCGGGCCGCCCGCGTGGCAGGCGAGCATTCTACCACTGAACCACCGATGCATGATGATTTAGCAGCAGATGTTCAACTTGCTTTACATGGCATTTCACGATAACATACTTTCATCATTTTTTACATATTAAACATTTATAACATCTTTATAAATAATGAATCGTAATTTGTGTACTGAAATATTAAACCCAATGCGATGTTCAGCTCTTTTGTAGCTGATACATAAAATTTAGATAAATGTTATGTAAATACGGAGGAATAAGTATGTCAATTTCGAGATAAAGGGAGTTTAAATATTTAACTTAAATATTTAGTTTGGAAATTAGATATCTTCAATTTTTGAGTTGGTTGATTGTAATAATCTAAGTGAGCCTTATCAAACTCATTTAACAATTCAAGGCGATTAGAGGAGTGTTGGAGCATTCAGGGGACCCCCATAAGTCGGCCTCCGCATCATTAGCATGCCCCCCATTTTCCCCTACGTACTTTGTATTTCGTCCTTATACGAAAATACCGTTGAATCACTCCTAATAACGAGTTTTCAAGATTAAAGATTTAACTCTTTCGTCTCTTTTGGGACTGTAGTATCCAAAGAAGCATATGAATATTCTATGAAAAACAATGTTTTTTAATTATTCAGAACTGATAAAAATCCGATTCTTGTGGATGATTACAAACTATAAGGATGTCCAAATGTAAGATATTTTTTGTAGGAACTCAATTAATTCCTGAGCTTAGATATTTTTGATTAAAAATTCTGAAATTGGCTTGCAGTATATGCTGCTGTCCGGAAAGGGTTAAAAAGCTCTAGAGAGTATTTCTCAACCGAATGGTGTCATGTTTAGATCGTTGGAAAGGCCTTGGAATTCCTGACAAGCCTGGACCAAGTTTATTCAGTTACGCACCAGGAATAAACCGGTAACTTTAAGTATGGTATAGCTAACCTTTATAGGAAACCTCGGAAACGTTGAATTCGGATTACAATCACTGAAGGTATTCGATTGTAATTTAGGTTTAGGGCGAACCCAAGGATAATTTCACGAAAAAATTAAAATTCGTATTCCATCTATGACATCTTTTTACATTGAAAGTTCAGCTGTGTATCGTCAGTTAAATCAGCATTTGTCGTAACTTCCTTTTAACAACTTTTCAGGAGACGAAATTTTCAGCTAAGCATTATTTTTCTGAAAAATGAGCCCCCGATGCGATACTTCTGAGTCAAAATAATAAAAGTGGCACTAAAAAACTGTAAGTTAACTCGAGAAAATCTTTATAAAATAATTTAAAAGCAGAGATATTGAGATATATGTTAGAAGAAACGCAATAAGATTTTATAGTAACTTCCATCGCTTATGAAGCCGTAATTTCCAATGTATATGGATTTCTTGGAAGTTACGACAATTTTCAAAAATGCAATATATCAGTTTTAACCCTTTAACGACGAGACAGATTTTGCGGACCGAAAATCAGCAATAAATATGAAGCTGATAAACAAAATCAGTAAAAAGTCTTACATCTAGCCTTAGAAAATCCAACAGAGTCTGAAGAATAGTTACGGCAAATGCTGATTATTGAAAATTTTGTATGGAAATTTGTCGTAACTTCCCCAAAAATGGAAGTTACGACAAATTCTGATAAATTTTTATTAATTAGGGGCATTTACGATAATTTTCGTTTAAAATAATTTTTAATGGGCCTATAAAAGTTTCTTTTTCTCAAGTGCGTTTAATAAACAAAATTACGCTGATTCTAAATATGTATATCCCAAAATCGCAAAAAAGAAGTTACAACAAATGCTGATTTAACTGACGATATAAATTTTTGTGACGTTCAAAAGAAGAAGAAGAGTATGAAAGATTGGTAAATCATACAGTAGACTCTCACTTAATCGTCTCTTTTTCAATCGGGCGAAAATTTTTGTTGACAATTTTCACGTTTAATTATGAAGCTACAGTAGAGTCTCTCAAATTCGAACGATTGGGGGGTATTTTTGACATTTCTCACCTCCCAAATTCGAACGATATTTTTAAAACTAACTGAATTTATGTGAAATTAGATTGCCTTTTGAATCAAATTCCCGTAATTTCTCACAAGTTTTAGTGATAACATACTTCCTTTTCATTTTATTCGCACATAATGTGTGTAAATATTCAGGAAACAGCACGTAAATATGATTTTTAATCATCCACAACACGAATTTTTTAACATAACCCTACAATTGACGTTTTAAATCCAACCGGCGTTCGAATTTGAGAGATCCAGATTTGAGAGACTCTACTGTAATACGCTCAAATTCGCTGTAGTTCTTCCTATTTTATCGTGATTCTTTTTGAGCGCTTTTTGTGGAACTTACAAAGGCTTTGACGCCCAAATCTATCGATAAACCGGATGACATTTTGCCCCAAATGTCCAATTGAGAGAGAATCTACTGTAAATGTTTGAAAAATAAAGTGTGAATTTTGATTTCATGTAATTTCTAAAATCTAAAAAACGTTCCGGAATCATTAACCTTGAAATTTAACTTGCAATTGAATTTAAATGCATTTCGAATTACAAAAGGCCAGAGTTGAAAACACTCTGAATAAAAAAAAAAACATTTTTGTAACATGTTCTTGTAGAATTCTCTAAGTAAAGCGTTTTAGAACCAAAATACTTATAACTAATCAAGGGATAATCCATTCCCATTTTTTTGACAAGGGTTTCTGGTTTCTTGAGTTTTACGTTGCAAAGAGTATGTTTCTCGAATTTCGCGATATAATTTTTGGATTTCTCAGGTTTCGCGATGCAATTCGTAGGTTTCTCGAGTTTTACGATGCATTTCGTGGGTTTCTCGGGTCTCGCGATGCAATTCGTGAGTTTCTCGGATTTCACGATGCAGTTTTTTGGATTTCTCGTGTTTCGCGAAGGAATTCGTGAGTTTCTCGGGAATCACGATGCAATTCTTGGGTTTTTCGGGTTTCAGGATGCAATTGGCGGGTTTCTCGGGTTTCGCGATGCAATTCGTGGGTTTCTTAAGTTTCATGAAGCAAAGTGGTTTAAGGTTTCTACAGGAATTTCAATACAAAATTCTTTTTATAAGCCTTTTAAAGGGCATTAAAAGAACTTGTCAAAGTATTGGTTCTATTGGCAGGTATTTTGCTTCTGATTGCTAAGGCGTATCACTGGTTTTCATTTTTTTTCTTAATAAATTTTTTTTGAATATCTCAATTATTAAATCTAAATTTTAATCTTATACTACCTTCTCTTCATTCGTCTCTTGGACTTTCTGTGTCTCCTAATGTTATTATTAGCAAATATTTAATAGGCAGCAAGCAATAGAAGAATAATACGGTTAATAGGAATGGGATTTAGAGAGTTTCATGCTTCACAAGATCTGAGGACAAGTCTAGAAATAGCTTATTACAATTAATAAATTTGATTTTGCCATTAAGGCGTTTAATATTCTCGCACTTATTATATCCTCAGATTTGTGAGAGGCATCAAACTATTTCTAAAGCGGAATTATTACGAATAGGTGTTATAAAGTGTTTTTAAAAGTGTTTATGTCAAACTTTACCTAGGATGACTCTGAATGGAATTTTGTATTGGAAGATCTCTCGTATGATGTGTCTCCAAATCCATATTCTCTTCATTTTCATCCAGAAGACGTCCATTTATTTCACCTGTATTTAATTAAAAAAAAAAATTACAAAAACGTTTTATACTCAGAGAATGCGAGACAATAAAAAAAGAATATCAATGTCTGAGAGATTTCCTGTCTCCCCCAGAATTCTTATACAATCTTCCCAGAAGATTATCTGTTGCTTATGAAAGGCTATATATATATGTGTGTATATATATAAATGTACTTATAAGAGATATCGCGTCTATCGCAGACGAATGAAAATTAAGTTTACTTTGCAATTGCTATCTTGCAAATAAATCAAAATATTTATCTTATCTATTTGTGATTTTACAATTCAATTCCCCTTTCATAGTCAGGGTATGCGCGTAAAAAGAACCTCCACAGTTCCATTTTGACCAAGCGATTTTTTCTCAACACTTTTTTCACACTTTTAATACACATTTTGCATCAATTAATATATCAATTTGTTTGGGATGGTATAAATGTTGTTTTCCACACAAAATTCACCCTACCTCGACATGAATTCAGCAATAAAACTGATATTAAACATTTTATAAACACTTCTCCAGCCATTTTGTTCCTTGTCAATTGTCAAACTCAACTACAACCAATCTTTTACGGCGTCAAAGGTATTCCTTGTCTTAGAAACAGATGGCGAGATATTCTTTTATTGATTTGTGTGCCTGAGCTACTACAAACTTTTGGAGACTTTTAGTGTAAAAGTCTCCATTAAATACGTTTATATGCTCAATAGATAATTCTTTTTAGAAAAAAAAACAATTGATCTTGAAAAGTTTAATCTATTGATATAAATTGAATATTCTTCTCGGTTGTAGAACTGAAAGTGGGATCGTGATATTAAGGGGGTTTCTTGAATTATGAGACCAAAAATTAGCTAATTTTGGAGATTTTTTTGGAAGAAAAAGAAACAATCTTCTTATATTTGAAATCAATTACTTACCATAGATGCGGGTGACTGTCCCTCTTCTGTTCATCAACTGTTCTTTAATTCTAATGCTTGAAAACGATCTTTACCGATTACACAAGGTAGATCGGATTGGTAAAGATCATCCTTAAGTGCTAGAATTAAAGAAAAGCTTACGAACAGGAGGGAGGCAAAATCACCCACTTGGCCGATTCGTCACAACATCTTTTACAAGGCGTCTTGTATATGTGGAAATTTAAAAATGGATCGGTGGGTCTCGAGAAATCTCCCCTACTGGTTCGTTCCCAAGATAAATTTTCTAGAAGGAAAGATGGCTTCTGTTCTTCTCTGTATTAGAAAACCATGAGTACTTGAATTTCTACTGCACTTTATGCTATCCCTAAATATACAGTACAGTCTTCCAAATTCGAACGCTCGAGGAATATTTTTGACATTTCTCACCTCCCAAATTCTAACGATATATATTCAAAACTAACGGAATTTATGTGAATGAATTTATCCCAGGACCACTAGGAATTTTTCTGGCGTTAAAGTTCTTCAGATTGCATTTAGTGAGCTTCACTTCACTTGATTCCACGGGCATGGGACTGACAACCTCAACCCGTACAAGAAAAAATAATAATGCATGTCTAGAAATTCCCTTGCGGGAAGACTTTGTTCCTCCATGGAATGTTGTGCGAGGAATATTATTATTATTAATAATACATGGGTCTGAAAGTTTATGGATTTACACATAGGTGGCGCCACTTACAAAATCATGAATGTATCTCAAATCAGCCATCTCTGTGTCAACATTTGACAGTAATCGGGCTATTTTGGTTCTAAAATGTCTCTAAAAATCGGGAAGATTACTTCTGAACGACAGGAATAAGTCTTTGTTCGTTTCAATTGGCCTGTAAATATATTGAAAAAGAAGTCGTAAAAATGAAATGAAAAAAAAAGATGAAAATAAAAATGAAAAAGAAGCCTTGGAAAAGTCGTAAAAATGAGAAGTGAGAAAATACGCTTCAAAGTATTATTCTTAAATAGTTTATTCATGAATTTATGCAGTAAAAATAAGATAAATGTGCCTAATTGCGGCATAGTTGCATGGAAACGCCAAAGTTAGGTGTGATTCCTTCTTATCACACCTATTGTAATCCTCGGATTTTCTCAAAGTGCTCAGATCGAGCTGAAATTCACAGGATATATGTTTTGAACATCCCTGATGCCGAAAATCATAAGCCACCACTTTCGGGTCCGGCCGGCCGCCCGGCCGTCCGTAGTACGCAATATCTCTGGTTTGTAAAGAGATATTTTCATTTTTTTTTTTTTAAAATCGGTTCTAAACCGGTTAAAAATCACGTTTTGTAGTTTATCTTGAAATCTAAGCATGAGATTTTGAATTTTTTATGTTTATATTGTAGTCCAGAAAATTTAGACTAATTCAAAAAAATTAAGACATTCGTCGAACGGTTCTCGAGATATTTCGGCGTCGGAAGACATGCGTCGAAGCGGCGTCGGACAAGCTTTTCCCACATATAAAGCATTCTCTCACTCTCCCTTTCTCTCCCTCTCTCTACATAGTAAGCCTATATTCGAAGATTTGTAAGATGGCGACATATACAATTCGCGATCCTCAATATTTTTCGCTGATCTTCGCGGGTCGCGAATTTTTTCGCGGATTTTAGCGGGGCGCGATTTTTTTCGCGGATTCTCACGGGTCGCTGACAGAGGTGCTAAACAGACGTAAAGTTTGAGGCCTCTAACTATCATAGTTTCCGAGATAATCGACTTTAAAGATTTTCAGACACTTTTATGCATTTCTCATCCAATTTTCCTTATTAATAACGATATTATGTTACATACAGTTTAAGAATTATTAAACGAAATTTGCATTATTTATTTATAAATATCGTTCGAGTTTGCCACAGTCCAAATTTGCAATGAAGGAATCGCACCTCTATAAGCTGATCTAGGCTTATCACTGGTTTCAAGTTGGAAATGTACGATTTTTAATACAAATTGAATTTTTTGTTAGTTTTTTTTTAAAGAGTGTTGCTTGGAATCTTGTAAACAGTTTAGCGTCCTTATTTTCTCAAAAATCATTCTTAATACATTTTAAAATGAATAAAAATATTGACATAGCTTTGGTGGCCTATTTCGGCCACCTTCATTCTCATAGCTCCTTGTCCTTCCGAAATTCGAATGTCGCAGCAACATTTTTTTTGTTATTTTGTGCATTGTATAATCTCTGGTGTATGTAAAAACTGAAAATTTATGAAGAACAGGAAAGGTGGCCGAAATTGCAAGCTGGCCGAAATTTAGTACACTTATTCTATCTATTTTGGGCAAGAAACAAACGAGCAGTAAAATATGCGATTGTGGTCAGTAAGAAATGTAAATCTTTACAAAAATGGACCTTATTTATATATTTAACATTTAAAATTGTTGCAGATAGAATAAAAAGCCCTTTATATTCCTTTTGCTAAAATTTGAACGATAATATCACTTTTCAATTATTTTTTTACTCCTCATTTACACAATGCGTCTCTATTTTTGACCTTGTAATTCAGGAAACTCCCTTAACTCAAGCAAATATTGCGAAAGTGCTTTTAGTAAGTTACGAGATTTGGCATTTCTTAAACATCTTGGGACGTTTTACTACCGTTTTTGCCAATTTTTCTAAGTTTATAGAGCATTAACTCATCTACAAAACACATAATGAGCCAAACTCAAGTTAAAATGATTACAATTGTGGCATATAAACGTAGTCAAGTCTCCAAAATTTTAGTATTCTGTGACAAAAGGAAGTACACTATTTTGACTGCTTTTTTTCCGGGGAAATATAAATATTTTGTGATTTCGTTGTGGAGTGATAATGATGTAAAGATCTCTGTGGATCTTACGAGAATAGTATAAAAGTGATTGAAAGGAAAATTTAGCAAAGGACATGGATTGCAATGGAGTGAAGGGGAGTGATTTCATTTTGCCACCATTCTGCGTGAAACAAGAGGGTCAATTTGCTCCAATAAGTCCACCGGATTTTATGTTTGTTGACCACTTCCTGGGATTGGATCCTGCAAATATGAGCATGAAGCTAATGTCACTGAGTCATGGAAAGCAGGAGAATCACAGTGGAGGACGAGGGAGTGAGGCAACAGCTGGAGCAGGAGAGGCCACACCGGGTGGAACGCAGGTTAAAAAGGAACCTCTGGAGGAGGGCGGAAAGGTCTACCAATGTCCAGTATGCATGAGGGTCTTCACCAATTCTTACCATCTCAAGAGGCATCATCTTATTCATACCGGCGAAAAACCGTATATGTGCTCAACGTGCCAGATGAAATTCAATCGCAATGAACATCTCAAGAGGCACATTCTAACGCACACAAATTCCCGGCCATTCCTCTGTCCAAGTCCGGCGTGCCAAAAAACATTCACGCGCAACGAATACCTCAAGCGCCATAAGATGATCCACAGTGGTGAACGACCGTACCAGTGCTTATTCTGCAGCCATCGTTTCAGTCGCAATGATCATCTGAAAAAGCATCTGGCCAGGATTCACAAAGTATCACAGGCACCAGCGCCCCTTCTGCCACATCATCTGCCATCGACACGGCCACTGTCTCTAGTCACTACGCCACCATGAAGTGTGGCCAGCCGGAGGAATTCCTCCAGCAGAAAACCATCTCAAACTCCAGAAGAATTTAAGAAAGAATTTGACGTAAAATGATCATGATTGTGAAGAAAAAATAAGAAAATGTTTGCATAGTTACTTGGCTGGAATAGATGGATCTAATATTTGATGAGGTAATCCCCTGTGAGATCCCATTTAAATGAAATTTCTGTAATTTTATTAGAAAATATTTATCAAGTCATAAATGTGATAAATATAAGAAAAAATATCATTGGTTACGCATAATGGTTTGTTTTGTGAATATTGCTCACGAAACTTTCTAAAAAAAGTAATCTTTACAAAATAAAATGATTTTATAGAGTTTGGGAAATTGTACCTAATTTCGGACAGCTCGCAATTTCGGCCACTTCTGTACTTTGAAAAAAATCCAGAAAGGGAAGGAACTATGAGAATCAAAGTGGCCAAAATATTACCCAAAGCTATGATTATATTTTTATTAATTTTAAAATGTATTAAGAATGATTTTAGAAAAAATAAAGATGATAAACTGCCTACAAGGTTCCAAGCAACACTCCTTCAGAAGAAGTAATAAAAAGATTCAATTTGTATTAGAAATATAACATTTCAAACTTGATAATTGGGTACTTGCATGCAACTATGTCGAAATTTAGCGCACTTATCCTATTAGTCTGCTTCCCACAAACAAATCTTTGCAAAATAAAATGATTTTATGTCAAGGGAATTGTACCTAACTTCGGTCAGCTTGCAATTTCGGACACTTCTATTGTTCCTCAATTTTCGATGAATTTTCAAATGTCAAAAATGTCGCATCAACGAACGAGATGATGAGAAAAAGACTTTGGAAGAATTCCGGAAGGGCAAGGAACTTTGAGAATCATGATGGCCGAAATAATACCCAAGGCTATGTCTATATTTTTATTGATTTTGAAATGTATTAAGAACACTGAGAGAAATCCGAAAAAGTTAAAATAACATTCCGGAAATGTTAATTTTACCCTGCAGTATTGATCCGAAATCAGTGTAGAGTAGACTCTCTCAAATTCAGGCATTTGGGACCGAAATGTCACCCGAATTAGAGAGAAATTCGGGCATCACATTGTTTGAAATGCAACGATCTTTTGTTTACCTGCCTACTCATATTAAGTTCGCATACTCATATTAATTTTAAATTTCATGAAAGCCCCTTAATAATCCAAAATCCCATCACAACTGAGACAAAATATGGCAAATTTGAGCATATTTGCTTAATTCGATATTCATAATCGAACTTGAAAAACGTCAACAAATATTTTTCAAATTTAACTACTGCCCAAATTAAAAAGTAGCCCGATGTTAAAGAAGCCGAATTAGTGAGATTCTACTGTAAATATTACCCATTTTAGGTGTATTAGGGATTAAAGTTACCCTTTTTCATGTTAATTTTTCCCTAGAAAAGGTGTAAAATTAACATTAAAAAATGTTGATATATTTTTACACCTAAAAAGTGTTAAACTTCTGAGAAAAAAATGTTAATCGCACCCTCTTTTTTTCTCAGTGAATGATTTTAGACAAAATAAAGATGATAAACTGTACAAGGTTCCAAATAGCACTCCTTATAAAAAGTATCAAAAATCAAAAATATTCAATTTGTATTAAAAATATTACATTTCAAATTTAAGACTTTGGCACTTAAATGCAACTATGTCGAAATTTGATACAGTTACGCTATTTGTAAATACATCGAATTGCATTTGCAGATTTCATTTACTCTCACTGAAATCTCAAAAACATGTTTGCAAAAAAAACTTCCAACATGCGACTTACTTCATTGCGGGTATGAGTTTGTCATACGAAGTATAGCGGTTAATGTAAATTTTGGTATAGCACGTCGCTCACTCCAGAGAGAGCACCTTGCAGCATAACCTAGGCAGGATTTGCGTAAAAGCAAGTCTGCACCTATGTATTTCAGTTTAAATAAAAAATGGGTATTGATTTGTTTGCTATATCGGACACCAATTTTCTCAAAGTCCTTGGCCGTTCCAGAACTCTTCCAATGATTCTCATACGTCATTTCGTTCGTAAAGAGTTCGCTGTTTTGTTTCTTAAGCATTGTACAAACCTCTTAAAATTGAACAAAAAAAATTAAAGTTATGGAATTTTGATAAACAAAAGGAGTGTCCGATATTACGCGCTGACCCAAAATGAACGAAGTATTTGTGCAAGTTGCCTGGATTACTCTTCTACGTAAGTTTGATAACGTTTACAAAACAAAAACTATTGTGTGTACGCCATTACGCCCTAATTTAATTTGAAATTGAAGTGCATAAATTTGGGCGTGAATTGAGCTTTGAGCATAATGTAAATTATTTTGTGCAATATAATTTTGTGGTATACAAAATATTCCAATAATTGAATATTAAGCTCATCAAATATTTAATCCACGTGGAAAATAAAAGGTATGGTTCATTCTGGACCACAAAAAACTATCAATTTGCTTTTATGAAAAGAAAAAATAATATAAAATTTTGTTTAAAAATCCATTTACAACTTTCCTTCAATTTTTATTTTTGCAAAAAAACTTTTGAGGATAAAAAAATGCTTTAATTTCAGTCTAAAATAAAAGTGAAGAGCAAGTTTTCTGATTATATTAATAACTGTTATAAGAAGGATCATGCTATCGAAATCTTGGAATTATTCAATATTTGCTCTTATATAAAAAAGTACAGTGTATTCTGAACTATGTATCACATTTAGTCAGAAGTGGGATCGCTTGAAAGAAATAAATACATTGCTTTCCCAAATGTAAACTTTTCAACGATTTGGAGTAAATTTCAGAAATCTCTTTGATACCTTGATTTTAAATAATAGAAAAAAATCAATCAAATAAATTTTTTTGAGAGGGTCAGTTTGGTCTAGAATATCAGACCGGACTGACTCTTTCGGCTTTCCAACTTGTATTGTAACTTGTACTTGTCACTGTACCAGTAAGTTAGAGAGCTGAGAGAGTCAGTCCGGTCTAGAATGTCAGAGAAGAAGGAGGTCTTGAGTCTCTCGAGGTAATCTGACTGGGTGCTACGTGTGGCGGCGAGTTACGTTAAGAAAGCCCTTTCGCTTTCAGTCCTTCCATCTTAAGAAGTCGACCGGTAGTTTACAATTGTACCAAATCGATGCTGAAAACTCTTTCTCTCACAATGTAAAAAGAAATTTTAGAAGAAGATTTCGAATTTTTGTCTCTGTCAAATCTATCAGCAATCGTTTCTTTCCTTCTCCTAACGAATGCAGATGCTTTAAAATACCTTACTGAGCCATGTTCAATGTTCTTGAAAGGTAATCTTCATATCTTCACCAAGTAACGCTTTCAGATCGTCGCCATTTATTGTTTTTTGTCTTTCAATCTCTAGTCGAAATTGCCATTACTCGAACTGGAATAGGGTAAGTGTACCAAATTCCGGCCACATTTTTTATTCCTCGAATTTCCATGAAGTTTTGGTTTTTATATACTCTAGATTATACAATGCAAAAGAATAACAAAAAATGTAGCTTCGACAAACGAAATGACGTGAAAAAGATGTTGGAAGAATTCCCGGAGGGCAAGGAACTATGAAAATAAGGGTGGCCGAAATAGGGGACCAAAGCTATGTTTACATTTTTATTCATTTTAAAATATACTAAGAATGATTTTAGAGAAAATAAAGACGATAAATTGTAAAAGAAGTTTCCAAGTAACATTCCTTAAGAAAAAGGAATAAAAAAATCAATTTGTATTAAAAATATTACATTTCAAATTTAAGACTTTGGCGCTTGCATGCAGCTATGCCGAAATTTGGCACACTTACCCTAGAAATCCGTAATTTTAATCAATTTATTTTTAGTGTCCAATTTTACCCTCAAAGTGTTCAAATTTAGAAACTGCCCAAAATTATGAGCCTTTCCCCTAAAGTCAACGTTGCATACACCATCCTGTGAAAACGAATAAAAATATGAAGAAAAACAAGATGAAAAGTCTTTTATGCGATTATTGATGTATCATGTCTTTAATTTGAGAGAAGCGAACTATAATAATTATTTTTTTTTCGAATACACAAATTCACTTTTCCTTACAGTGATATCATTCTTTGGTTCATAAGATAAAATTTTGTCATATATTATCCTCCAAAGTTCGTTTGCTTCGTCATTTTATCGCACTAAATATCGAGTATTTTGACAAAAAAGAAAGTCTCTTATGTGAGTTATTTTGTGTCAACAGGGGAAACTAATATGAATTATATATATAAAAAATAGATTACAGTATAAAAAAAAAGAAATAGATAAGAATAGAGCAAAAATAATAAAAAAAAAGTTATAAAAAAATGTTTGGTGTAAAAAAATAGGAAAGTAGACACAAAATTCAAGGGAAAAAGAAGCATTGTAATAACAACATGAAAAAATGTAATAGTAACTTAAATTTCTGTCTCATAGTGAACTCTTTTCTCTTTTCTTAAGAACTATTAAAAAAAAATTAAACGTTACAACATTCACAATATCATGTATACGTGTTTTTTTTTATTTCTTTATTTTCATTCTAAATAGTTACCTCTCTCTTTTTTTTAAATATTTTTTCATCTGATTCTAATCTCATAATATTTATTTTTATCTTTCAATTTTTTTTTTAATAATACTCTCTCGATTCTCCAGGAAATCTCTATTCATATGGTCTTCTTTTCCTACCCTCAAAACGGACAAAAAGAAACATTTACAACAAGCGTCTTTTTTTGAACATTGTTCCTTAATTCATACTTCAACATTTATTATGATTTTTCTTTTCTAATATCTGTTTATACTCTACTTTTTTTTTTGTAACTCTCTCTACAATATTGTGGACTTGTTTCTCAGATTTTGATACTTTTTTGTGTTACTGTTTTTTTTCAAAATTACTACAGTTTTTAATTTGATTTTTTGAATATTTTCTTGATCATTCTAAATAATTATTTACAAATATGGCAGCATGTATATTGTTTTCAGTTTAATTTCATTGTTCTTTTCCATTTTAGTATTCTTTTTTCTTTAGGAAAAAAATGTTTGTGATTTTATGTAGTTTCTTTTTATTCTTGTTTCCATCTTATTGTTTTCTTGTCAAATTTGGTTGGAAAAAAAAGGTTTGATCTTGTTTTTTTGAGCAATGACTCTTGGGGCAAAGTTGATTTTTTTAATCCGGCAACATGTGGACAAAACTTACAGGAAACATTCCACGTCTCGTACTATCACCCTCAATTTCGCCTTCCATCCAGTTCTCATCGTCGGTTTTCTCATTGAGCACTATCAAAATCTCGCCCTCCTTGAATTCCAGCTCGTCATCATTGTCTGCATTGCAATCGTAGAGAGCACGACATCTTCGGTATCCGGTGGTACTCTTTGAATTTACATGAAATCAGTAAATAAAGGTATACCAATTTTAAGCTTTCTCTTTCTGCTTAAGTTCTTATGCAATTTCTCTTATCACTTAAAAAAATTCTAATTATCTTGCCAGAAATGTCATTTTCTAAAATGACAGAAGTTTGACATTGCGTGGATTTTGATAATATTTTTCTCCATTCTCTTTCCTGATTTGAATTCTGTGTGGAAAATTCATTTCCGAGACAGTTACACTTTATTATTAAATAGTGTTTGAAATGGTTTAACCCATGAAGAATCTTGTCTGACCAGAAGGGGAATTCTGCACCGATATGGCAATGTCATATGATAAATTTTCGTGGTAAATTCAGGAGCAAGCCCAGTGAACATCGAATGGCCATTGCTGGGAGCTCCATGAAGCTCTTAGTAACTGATATGAAACTGACTTTTGACCTTACTGGTAAGCGTAAATTAAAACAACGATTCTTCCCACTTTCTTGGGAAGAATCGTTGTTTTTCTGAGCTGCCCTATATCTCCGACGCTCACCGGTTTTTTCACAATACAAATATTCCGTCGGTAACCACATAAGGGTAAATTAAAACCTGCTTTAACCCCTACCTATCATACCTTACTTTAACCCTCTATCGCTTTAGAGTTACTCCACACAGTAAAAAAAATTTACAAGGATAATCGTTGGTTTGCTTATTTACCACGATTATTCTTGGAAAGTTACACAAATTATGTATTTCAGCAAAATGTGTAATATGAAAATGTGTAATTTAATTTGATGTAATTGCAAACAGTGTAATAAATTGCGAATGATTACACAATTGTGTACATTTTCTTACATATTTCGTGTAAAATTACACAGTTTTCAGACAAAATGTGTACAAATTACACAAATGTATAACAGTACACATGATTACATGTTTAATGTAAAATTTACAATGAAAATCATGGTAAAGCAGCCAATAATTTTTTACTGTGCAGAGTAGCATTACAAAAATCGCATTCACTGTGACAATAAATGTTTTATTTACTTAAAATTGGTTTAGTACCCTCAATCGTAGTCTTACTAGCATTTCTAGAAGGTTTGAATTCATTTTGAGCTTTCGTTTGGTTGCTGTTGTCAGTTTCTTGTGACAGATCAGAGAAAAAACAGCAAATTTTCTTGTGCAACATTTCTCGTTTTCAAAGTGCAAAAAAACCATCTACACAGTAAAAAAATGTGTAAAATTTTACTACTATAATAGTGCAAAATCGACCATTTTAGTTGCTTGATTTAAAAATGTTTAAAAAATGCATAATAATTTGGTAATTTATTGTCACGTGATTGAAAATTACCACTATTATAGTTGAAAAATTTTCAACAACGTTGTTTAATTTGAAAATGTGTAAAATTTTAACACTATAATAGTGTGAAATCGGATAAATTAATTATTTAATTGCGATCTGTGTAAAATTTCTCACTATTATAGTCATAAAAGATTTTCAAAAATATTTTGTAATTTAATACTGTTGAAAAATTCTAAAAACTACCACTATTATAGTATGATTATAGTTTTCCATATTATTATAGTGTGAAAAAATACACAACTTTATGATATTTTTTGTCACATGATCAAAAATTAACACTATTATAGTCAGGGGGTGACATTAACTCTGAAATATGCGACCAGTATTAGTGTAAATTTTTCTCTGTTTTCGTATACATTTCACGAGATATCTCCAAAACTACGTAGGTTGCCAATTTAGAGTTTTCGGTTGCCTCTTCGTTATTAAATTGGCTTTTATTTTATATTAGAATTTTTTGCTAATTCATTCTACAATGACATAAAACAGCTAATAAACTCAAAAGTTTTTTCGGCTCGCTAGAAACATATGGAAAACATAGGTTATGTCATGCCCCTGATTATAGTTTGATCATAATTTTTAACACTATTATAGTGTGAAACCTTGTGTATTTTAACCAAAGTTGTTGAATTTTTAAACAAAAGTTGTGTAAAAATTGTTGAATTTCCATTTAAGACATATACTTCAGTCGAGATGCTTTTTATTGGGCAAAAGTAGTATAGAACATCAAATATTTATATGCATAATAAGTATATCGTGAAGATCAAAACATCAGATGTAATTATCTCGCATTAGGGAGGATCCCAGGTATAGGAAAAAGCATTACAAATGTCCAAAAAGGCAAAAAACTGAAATAAACGAAATGAAATGAAAGTTCAACAATTTTTGAGCTTACACACAAAAATTCAACTATTTTTAAATTCAACAACTTGAAATTAAATTAAACAATTTAAATTAAACAATTTTAAATTAAACATTTTTTCCAAATTTAACACTATAATAGTGGTGTCAAAGATTACACACTATAATAGTGTTAATTTTTTTTATTGTGTAAGGTATTCCGAGCGAAGCAAATATTATATTTCATGAAAGATGTGTTATTCTGCTTCATATATTTAGTTTGATAACCATAAAAATTGAAATTGTGAGTTTTAGGAGCAAAAACTGAAGATACTCTCTGGAGCCTCTTGGGTAGTTCGATGTAAAAAATTCAAAAATAACCTGCCTTATCACTTAATTCTTCTGTTCAAGTAAATAACTGTTTTGCATAATTTCTCTCTCAGAAAACAATTAAAATGGAATAAAAACAGCCCACAGCGAGTAGTCAGGTCTAATTCTTGGAATTGATCAGTAATAAACGACAGGAATTCATGGATTTGGTCGTAATATACGAAGAAGCAGATTTTGGCTGTGATTATGAGATCACTAATTCGAATTTAAATGTCCAAGATCATGAATAAGGCCAGAAGATAAACAATGTATTTCATAGTACCTTCAAGATGTACAAAAAAGTGACATTTTCATAGCTGATCTGTGAATTATATTTGTAAAAAATCAGAGCGATTGACACAACTTAAGTTTTGTCAATGCTAAATTTTAAAAATTCTTAAGTTTTTCTAAAAATATATATTTTTTATAGTAATCATAGAAAAGCCATTAATAAAAATATTTAGAATTAATTTATTTTACTCTTTGTTCAATATTTTTAAATAAAAATATTTTGGTCATTTGATATCTAAACACTTATCATGCTCCTCAAGGTATCTTCATCTTTTCTCACCTGGCGCTCAAACTAAAAATCATAATGACGAACACATGGTATTTTTGAGTTTGTTGGACCATAATTAGCATAGAAAAACTTATCTTATTACTTTTTCTAGCATATTAAAGAATCAGACGTTAGAGGGTTAAGAAGCTTCCATAGGAAATATCCCGTACTAAATTATGTGAAGGACACAGTTTTGCACTCGTAACAGTGAGCATTGGAACTACAAAAATTGTGTTGACAACCGTATTGCTTAGCTGTCACAAACAATATTAAATATTTTCCAATAAAATTGATTTTTGGGCAAAAATTTTATCAGTTCATAACCGGTTCATTATCGGTTCACAATCGATTTATAAATTATTCAAAAGATCGGTCAAATTACTTTAGCAGTATAATTGAATTTTTACCGGTTTATAACCGATTGAAATTGGTTTAAGCTTGTCAGGAATTCCAAGACCTTTCCAACGAGCCAAATATGACCCCACTCGGTTGAAAAATATGCCTTTTAGAGCATTTTTAATCTTTAATCTTGAAAAACTGTTATTAGGAATAATTCAACTGTATTGTCGTATATGGACGAAAGGGACGAAATATCCGTCTGGACAATCTCCAAAACACGAAAGACATTGCATGACGCGTTTTCAAGACGGTTTCCTAATGTATGACGAAATAATTAAGCACCAAAATAGTTAAAACGGTTTTGCTTAAATTCCAAACGTAACAGTAAAATGCTGTCATAATTATACCAGTTTTTTCTTATTGGTATAAAAAATTAATTTAAATTTTACTCACATAATTCTGTGAATGGTTACTGCCCCTCCCAGATGAAGTTTTGTAGTGACTATAATTTGGCGAAGAGGTGTCTATCATGATATTTCCACCTTCACTGGAATCCAGTGAATTATCCAAGAGACCTGATGATAAGTCCAAATCTAGTGATCTCGAGTAATCCAATAAATCGCCGAAATCGCTTCCTCGCGAAGGAGATTGTTGCTGATCCATTAACTGTAAGAATTTTCAACAGAAGCTAATTATAGATGTTTCCTTTTATACCTTTTAGAGTTCTTTTTTTGGTAAACTAAACGAGACACTAAACACAAAAAAAAACATACAATTTAATAAAAAGCTTATGACTTATGACACATTTTAGTAGATGCGATTTGAAGACTTAATAATTTTTGAATTTATTTGACATGAATTTTAACAACAATCTCTTTATAACAGGGACAGTATCACAAAAGCCACTAAATTTTTATACCACCCCCTGAACTCAAGTCATCAAATTCTTTGGCTCTTCTCAAAAGGAATAAATACCATTAAATTCATGGGTTTGTTCACTGCCAATCTCGTGCTTTTACGCTGTAGAATATTGATTATTCGTTTTTATTTAATATCATCACATTTTATATGCAATTAAACATAAAATACTAACATTTGTTAACAAGAAGTAAAATATATAAAATTTGTTTACAAATTGGAGGTGTAGGAACTAAAGTGTTATTTTTTTTTGTGTCAAAAATTAATAAAACAATAATTGTGTAAAGATATAAGAATTCAAGAAAATTATTGAAATCAGTGTCTTTTCATCTTTTTCTCATTTTTTCGGCATTTCAACGAAAATATTACCTTCCTCGGTGGTGCAGTTGGTCCTCCATCATCCAGTGAACTGATACTCTCATTTGACTGCCCATTAGACATGCCTCGGTCCAATGATGTAGCTAGTTGAAGAAAACATACACGATGAAAAATATACATTAGCTCTTAATTTTAAAAATTAAAATTTTTAAAATTTTTATGTCACCCGGACCAAGAGACGGATACGCGAGAGTCTACTGTAAGTTCTCTCTGGTTTTCGAATCTGTATAGAAAAAAACCTCAACTGGACAGAGTTCTCAAATTGAGGAGGTTGTTACCGAACGAGAGGTTTATGAGATTTTCTTTTTTATTTCGAAACGTTAATTCGTTTACAGTTTCATCTGTCTGCCAATTTTAATATTTGTCAAAATCTATAATAAATTTAATTAAGTTCAAACTCTGCAATTTCAGTCTAATTCAGTTTAATCGGGAAGGTTATTACTGAACGAAAAGAGTGAAGACGAACAAAACAAGAGCCACGAAATGATTTCGAAAGAACACGAAACGTCATAAATTGATTTAGAAGAACTGTCATAGTACTTTGAAAGTCACAAAGGAGCCTGTTACCGTACGATTTTTCTCAGCTTTGGTCATGAAGAAGAAACTGAAAGGCGTTTAAAAGAATAAGAAGACTAACGGGCCTGAAGTCAGTAGGGAATTTTGGATTAGTAATTTTGAGAATGGGAACTACCAGAGTCCATTTCCATCTAGCCCCCTATGAAGTGTTTTTTTTATATGGAGCTGTTTGAAGCCGACTCACAAATTGATCAGAAACTCAGTTAACTCAGTTAATACAAAGAAATAAAATGCAAATATCACTTGAAATGGAAAGTTCTTAAATCGCGCGCAATTCAACTGTGAGAGAGAGATAGAGACATAAATAACTCACTTGACAAACGTGTGGCGGCGCTGCGGTTGCAAAAAATTCTAAAATGCCACAAAATATTTTCTTCTCTATTTTATCCTTATTAGCAGGTCGTGTCCCTTCTTGTAATACGTACTTTTGCATTCCTTATTAACCAAAATAGTGTTGTACAAAAGGATTTTTCTCAAACCTATCCTGAATTTTGGGACAGCTCAAAAGAATATGAGTCTTCTAGATCAAAATTTCATTCCAATGTTGTAATATCGACAGTAATTTACAATTAACTCAAATAACTGTATTCAACTAAATTATTAAAAGCATTTTCTTGTGAAAATGACTTAACTTTCGCGTGAATTTTCGTGACATTTCGAAGAATGCCAACAGGCACCACCAAATTCTCTTCGGCTTTTCTTTTAGCTCAGGCATTTTATTACATGTCACAAGTTTTGTTTGCATTATTTGTTTATTCCAGATTATGGACTGTCATATATTATTTAATGCAACCTATAATTATTTTTTCTAATTTATACGGCTAAATTTTAGCAAATTCAACAGAGAAATGAATATATTTGTCAGAAATGACGTTTCATTAAGTGTGGAAAATCTTGAAATCTTCGTTTTTAGCTAAGACATTTTACGTTCCATTAATGCTTCGCGTCAGAATATGATATCTTGATCTTGGAAATATTTGACAGCTTGAAATTTTGATCTTGATCTTGGTCACAGAATTGAGACCATTATCTAAAGTTGAAAACAGTGATTCGAGACATTTTTCTACTTGTATAGCTGTCAAAAAATAAGTATCAACGTACTTAATTTTTAATAATAAGAGTCTCCTTTGCTTCCTACCACTAATCCCTTTTTTTCTTATCAGTTTCCGTTTCAATAAAACTTTGTTGATCTGGAGAGAATCTAAACGAATTAGTGGTGGAGCAAATTAATCATTCATGATATATCGCCGGTTGCGTCTACCTCTGTCGTATCTGCATTTGTTTTGTATCTGCATTCGGTGCAAGCTACAATACAGACGTCTCCTCTTGCGTGAAATGCTGACACAAAAGTAATGCAAATACGACAGAGGTAGACGCAACTGACGATATGTCTAGGATAACTTCGCAAGTCAATCTTCCACTGCTGATGGATGAGGAGCAATACGTAGTGTCAGTGAAAGTTGATGGTGTTGTTTTAATATTTACAATTGTTCTCCCAGTTTTTGATGCCCTGAAGAAGGTCCCAACCAAGGATCGAAACGTCGGCCAATAAAAACATAAAGAAGAACTAGAAAGTTTTTAGAGCGAAATTCCAACATCTGACTCATAACTTCGCAGATTTTCCGATATACGGCTACGACGTGCAATCATTTCCCTTAAACGGGTTTTTTGTTTAGTTGGAAGATAAAGTAAGATGTGGGGAACGCATGTCAATAGATAGTTTCGAATTCGAACCGTTAAGAACTCGTCATTAATTTTTTCTATCTACTGCATGCCCAAGAAATATTTTCACTTCTTATTTTGTAGTTTTTATCAAAAAAAGACGTATTACAATCGTGTTTTCGGAAGAGCTACTTGCATCACACTTTAACTTTTTGTAGTCATCCTTATAAACAAAATGGCGTACTTGTAGCTTGAGGACTTCTACAATATTTAAACTCGTATAATAACGTTCAGTGTTTCTCAAGAGGTGGCGCTTCCTCTTGTCATTAATTTAGTCAAAATTTAGTTTTGAAGTTGAACATGAGTAATCCGACAGCCTTTACATAAAATAGAAAAAGAAGAAGAAGAACATGAGTAAAAAAGGCAAAATAAGTCGTACAGTGTTTTACTGGAAGAGAGGGCTCAGAAGCTACTCCGGGATTTAGGAATAAGACAGGTACTTTGTTTCTTTAGTAGTGATTAAAGTAAAGAACCATTGAGTATGACGTAAAGAGGGTATTTATGGCGAAATGTCATCCGGTTTATCGATAGATTTGGGCGTCAAAGCCCTTATAAATTCCACAAAAAGCGCTCAATTATAAAGAATCACGATAAAATAGGAAGAACTACAGCGAATTTGAGCAAATTAGCTTCATAAACGTGAAAATTGTCAACAAAATTTTTTCGCCCGATTGAAAAAGAGCCGATTGAGAGTCTACTGTAGTAAAGAAAAATGTCAAATAAATTTGCAAACCATGTCCATTGTTGGGTGGTCCAGGCGGCGGGAGACGTGGTCTCAGTACATTCTTATCGACTGGCTTAAGTGTTGGAATTTCTCCAGTTGGCAGGACGAGTTTAGCTCCAGCTGAGAAAGCAAAAAGTCAATATTTAAAGTGTTTCAAAAAAAAAAGGTGAATGTTTAAAATGTGAATGTTAAAAGTGTGGTCCAAGAGCACTCACCCAAGTGAATATTTCTGCTTCCAATGGATTCTCCACTTGGGGATCTCTTGTGGGTGCCAAAACACGGTAAGAGATTTCCCGATGGATCATTTGTGACGTCATATTTGTGCTTATCGTATCTGGCTTGCTGCGACGCTGGCATAAGTGGTTCAAAGCGTTCGTAAGTCTTATTATCGTAATGGAATGCCATGGGTTTTCCACTGCCACTGTCAACGGATGAGGCATTCCTTAGATGTGGCAGAGTGCTGTACATTTCGGTGGTTTTCTGTGTACCCGAACTGCCTCCGGAGCGTGCTTCACTGGACTCAACATGGCGTTGAGCATGCGGAAGGGTTCCGTAGATTGTTTGTTGCTGGAGGGCAGCTGAGGTGGGTGGTGGAGCTGGTGCTGTACGTTTCTTCAGTGATCCAACATTGCCCACATTGGTGGACTTCCTGGTTGTCGGCTGACTGGTCACCTGTTTCATGGCACTCATGGAATTGGGACTGGAGCCACCGGCTGTGTTCTGTGGGAAGTAAATCTGGTTTTTCGGACTAGTTCCGGCTCTTGGGTTGCAACTTGAACTGGGACTTGAGCCACTTTGAATACTGTCGCATGTGGAGGAGCGGGAACGAAGTGCTACGGGTGAATCTCCTCCGGCGTAGCTTGGTGGGCGACTTCGGGACTTTCTCTCATCAATTACGGTGTCATCATCACTGAAATCTGTGCTTCCGTCGTCCGGTGGTAGATTCCAATCGGTATTAATGTGATCGAATGCATTCTTTTCTCGCCTTATGGCACACTCTATCAACTCTCGGCATGCATCGTGTCCCATCTCTTTGGAAATGTCCAGTGGCGTTTTGTTCATTGAGTTCTTCAATTCATACTCAGCTCCTGATCTCAGGAGGAGTTTCATGCATTCTTGGCGATCGTGCAAAGCACATAAGTGAAGAGGTGTATTTTTGCCGGACATATCCATTGGTCCTGGTGGATTTGTGGTCTTGTTGAGACCATGAGCTGGCATATTTTGTATTAGGAAATCTACAATGTGGAGAGTGGAACCCATTTCGCGGAGAACGGCCAAATGTAGGGCAGTCTCACCGAAATCCGATGATGGCAGAACACAGGTGAAGTCAGCTCCTTCTGCCCAGACTTGCAGCAACAGACTGAGATCGGCATTGATGATAGCTTGCTCGAGATCAGCACGAAGATCTCGATCGTCAGCACAGGTTCGCATCACATAGCGCTTAGCCACATATTTGGCACGGATGAAGTCATAGCGCTCCTCCATTGTGCTGTCCGGAGTTAGCTTCATCTTTCCCAGGGTAGCCTCCATAACCTCGTTCAGCTGACTATTGCCCATAGCTCGGGCTATCAGGAGATGTGCTGTCGTGAGGTTGTCCAGGGTTAAGCTTTGGATGCGGGAATGATGTACACCGAGATCACGATGAACTCCGGAACATTGGATACAAACTAGAACACCAAAGTTGAGACTAATCCATGTGACGTCATTCCGAGAACCACAATCACAGCACTGATCATTCCCCGGTAGATTCTGAACGTATCGTATCACCGTTTTTTGTAGTTCAATCAAACTGGGTGACATCTGCGGATTGGCATGCTGAAAAGCCTTAGCAAGGGCTTTTTCTTTGCAATTCACCAATACCGCCATCCAGGCTTTTTGATCAGCCTCATCTTCGGCTTGAAAGTGATAGGGGCGATTGTAGCTAATGAGATCGAAGCCTCTCTTGTCATCAGGAACGGGCTTAATCTGGCACGTGAGCAGATTTACACGAGTTGGTGGTTTTGTTTCGTCCGCATGGCAAATGTCTAGAAAGCCATCAGCTGTTACGCGACAGCGTCTCTTCTGCCACACGCGTCTGACCTTGCCTTCGCTTTTCTTCAGTAAATGCCCTGATCTCGTGACTCCGTGATTCTTATCACCCTGCAACTGATGCAAGGAGTATCCGGCTCCTTTGTCCGTTATCACGTGTTCTACACGATCAAAATCCGGCGTACTGCGTAAGAGTGTTCTGAGTTCAAGGAGGCGTTTTCGTTCTTCATCCTGCTTCTGTTTTATACTCTGTAGCTTGGCACTCAGATCATCAATGTAAGTGCCAAAGTGGGCGATTGTCTTCAGACCATCTTTGAAGTAGCTAGAAGATAAGGAATATCCCTTATGATTTCTACACTTGTAAAAAAAGGTGGATCATTTTGATCCATTCGCGATCCTTTTGGTGAATCAAATATGATCCATCATTTCAAATGTTTCATTTTGATCCTTTTTTGAAACATCATTTTGATGCATTGCAAAAGAATCAAATTTTGATACTTTGAATGGTTCACTTTGAGGAGCTTTTCAATGGATCAGTGAGCGATACACTAAAATAGATCAAATGGATCTTTTAAAATGATAACTTTTTAATCTTTTTTAAATGTAATTTTCTGGCATATACGATCTATGATTCAGGGTTTCTGCCGTTTACCTGATGAGATCGGTAGTGGTAAGTCGGCGGCAAACGCAACTAAGCAAGATTTTAGGAGAAATATATAATTGAATTGAATTGAATAATGCATTTGCCCTTCAAAACAAATTAAAAGAAAAACATATTATTATTGTCCTGCAAATGAATTTTTTATTCTTATTTGTTTTTACCATTTACAGTTATTACATCAATTTTTTTTACTTGTAAATACATTTTTGACAAGAGATTTTTTTTGTTATATATTAATTTACTGATATTTTCAGTTTATTTGGCTAATTTGATTTATTTATGAATTTTAATTCAAATTGACGTATATTTTTAGTTTAAATAGAAATTCTGGAAATTATAACCATTTTTCAAAAGATTTTTTTTAACCGATATTCTGTACATTCTCTTATATTTTTTTTGATAGATTTAGAACGCAAATTCGTCGGTAATCCCTGAAAAAAAGAGAAACTGAAATATTTCCAGATATGCGCTTCTAAATGTTCCGAAGCGAGAACGTAGGGCAAAATAAAACACATTTTACAAAATGAAAATCTAAGGATTTTTTTTTCACTATTTTGATGAACAGAAAGATCGTTCTTTCAAGAGACCTCTTTCCGGGGGTGGAACACCGAAAAAATTACTTAGAATTGTACAAATCCGTGCAACTGTGGATTATTTTATTTTTCACTTTTTTTAATTCACTTTTGGCAAAATTTTCACGTTTTCACTAGTCTCCAAACTTAATTCTTTTTTAGCTATAACATTATAATTTGTAGAAAAGCCCCACTGAATGTCTAAAAGGACACAAATTCCACAACGAGAGCACCCCGTTTATTTATGCGCTCAGCGAGTCTCACCCAAGCGGCATTTGATATCCAAATATAATGTATGTCTCAATTGTAACCAATATATTTCCAACGTAATGGAGCTATTTCTAAAAAATATAATGTGTGGACATGATGAAAGTATATTGTCTGTGTGCATATATGAAATTTATGTGCGTTGTATGCCAGAAAAATAACTTAACTAAAAAATGTATAGAAAATATCAGTTATTTACTATTAATAAGAACAATACAATTTATTTGATAAACTCCTGTTAATATATTGGTATTTTCTCTTAAAATTATGACTAAATGTTTTTAGATCAATAAACAAGTTATAATATAATCTATTTTTGAGTGAAAATGTATAAATCTGTGTCAAAAACATCGAAAGTATATTTATCTTACATATTCTTGCTATTATGTTGACATAATGTCGTGAAACTGTATGAACATCACGTTTTAATTGTCAAATTCCGCTTTGTTTACTAAGCAGAGATTCATATTCAAATGAAAATTTGTGAAAAAGGTGATGTTAAACATAAATTAAAGCCTTGAAGTGCACCAACGTTTGCATTGGAGTCGAGCACATAGAAATAAGGGATCAAATACGAAAAAGTGAGTGTAATTGATGGAAAAATTATGAATTAATACTTGGTTCGTGAAAGTTAACATTTTCTTTCTTTAATTGCGGTGTAGCCAAATTGTAAACATTAGGACAGCTTCCTGATCTTCTAACGTAAAACTAAATTGCAGAAACAGTGTCCAGAATGCAGAAAATTTTCATAAAAAGCATAAAATTGAAGTGTTTACTGTGCATTAACATTATTGTTATAAGGAATTTGTAATGTGAATATAATGTACGACCTAATGTAAATATAATCACAAAAATATGTCAAGATGTGTTTTCTTCTATATTTTTTATTTATTCAGGTTATAGCATCTCAATTTTATTTTATCGGAACAACAAGAAGATTATGGCGTGAAAAATTACAGAAAATTGGTGCCGCTAAACCCAATTTAATGTAAAATTATGCACAAAACATTGATGAGCCTCGATATTTGTCCAGAATGGTACTTAAAATGATGTATTCCACCAATACAAGCAGTAAAAATCTGATATCCATAAGTTTTTCAGTGATATGATGGAAAGGGCAATAAACTTATTCAATTTTATTTTCTTTAATTTATCAGCTTTCCCTTAAGAATTTCAAGTCGGGAATGAAATTTTGTTCACTAATATTTAATCCTCTAACGGAAAAAAGTTATTGCATTAAACTTTCATACGCGATAAAAGTGCACAAGGCACAGAAAATGTGACTGAATCGTTGAGGATAAATAATTATTCATTTGAGGAAAATATTTGAGCAAGTCTTAAAGGAAAATGGACAAGAAATGAAAGTTCTTCAGTCGATGGTTATAACATTGGTATTACAGAGTGATTATATTTTATTTAGTCATAATCAATACATTTTACCGTACAGGATGACTTGATTAGGTATAAAATAAAAAATTGTTATATTTTGGGTATAAAAATTCCCCATTCACCCGAATATGGGCCTCTTTTATACGGTTATATAGAAGAAATTTATAAAGTCTTCGCCATAATTTTCGTATAGATATCAGACATCTCTACTCATTTATGGCGATAAATGCTGCTTGGGAGTGACTGTCACTGACGTCACTAAAAGTCAAATGTATCACTTTTGACATATCGTACCATATTTTCAATCGCTGAAATATCACGGTTAAAATTTTAAAGCTATCAATTTATTAGTTTAGACACGTTCCCCTTATATGAGGAAATACAGTAAACACATTTTTATTTACTGTTTTAATGGTTTTGTTTAGTAAGAAAATTCATGGAAAATAATCGCAATAGTGATCCAATTGAAATGATCGAATTTGATCTATTTGAATGTATCCCATATTTTCGATATTTTTTGGCGTAATATCCTGAAGATTGAAAATAGTTATCTCAAAAATGTCACATTCTGCCTTACTAGGGGAAAGTACGCTCCCTTCGAACGTTCATGCCTTCGAATAATGTGAATTTTCTTTTAGTTTTTCTAAGAGAATTACACATTTCCATTAAATATTAGTTGGCTTATCACCAATTGTTGATAATTCCATGATAATTTAGTGAAAATTCCTCAAGAAAAACAAAAGAAATTCACATTATTCGAAGGCATGAACGTTCGAAGGGAGAGCACTTTCCCCTATATATTCCTATTAAACCTAAAAACACTAATTTTCGCCGTTTTCCTTTTATTAGTTGGCAGAAAAATATTCATAAACATCGATCTTTCTGAAATAATCGATTCGAGAAACCTTTCAATGTATCATTGAATGTGATCCTTTAGTTGGATCACTGAAGTGATTCATTAAAGAAGAATCAATTCAATTCAAGTGATTTGATGAAAATAAACCTTTTAGAGGCCATGATTCTTTTGAAATGATCCCTATTGAACCATTCATTTTTACCAGTGTATTCGGATTTCATGAAACATTTTCCAAAACTTACTTGTTTTGAGCATGGTAATATTCCACAAGATGTTGAAGTAACTCGATTCCCTTCTTGGTTTTGATCTCATTGAATTTTATTAAATACTATGGACAGAAAAAGTATATTAACATTTTTTTCAAAAGATTTAAGTTAATTGTACTCACTTCACACATTTGTATCTGAAAAACCCGACGTTCCTTTTCCATCTCATCGGCAATTTCAGCTGGTGTTACTTCCGTTCTTATCCACCCTGCTTCCTTGGCCTGAGATTTCTTTTCCTTTTCTATTTTGAGGAATTTTGACTCGTAGTCCTTGGCAGCCTTGTCAAATGGACGTTTCATCTCACCTTTGACCCCCCTCAGTTCAGACTTGAGGAATGAATCAACGGGAAACATGACAATATTGCTGATGTTCTGCATGAGTGTCTTCATGAGAGCACTAAGTTCTTTGGTGACGACAGAAAATTTAAGAAAAGCAGCCCCAATATCGGGTTCCTCCTTCGACAGAGCCACACTTCCTAGTCTCTCAAGTGCTCGTACAAGACACATTTCATTATCCACATGAGCTGCAATAGAGTAATTCCATATAATGCAATTATATCCAATTGAATGGGAGTAAATCAATGTGAAAAACTCACTATTTCCAGAATTGTGAATGGCTTTAATTGCCTTCTTTAGCTTTGTCAATCCTTCTCTGTCGAATTCCAGTGTCTGCAATAAACCAGAAGAAAAGTAGTAGGAGTTAGAATTTAGTGGCATTAATGATTTTTACGATGGGCAACATAAAAAGCAAACAATTGCAATTTTCTCACATTGGTAATCAACCATAAAATATTCATTAAGCTACAGTTCTTGAGAAATTCCAATGAACTAGAAGCTCAATTTATAGGTTTAATGGAAAAAAGAGGAAAAAGATACGTCTTAGGTGTATTACGACTGAAAATTGTCGTGTAATGTAAGAATTCTTTAAAGCGTTGTAGGTTCAAGAAACCACCGCTCGTAGCTACGACGTTGAAAATAACGATTCACAAAATTTGAATGTTTAGTAAACCTAGAAATGTGATTAAAACTTATATACAATTTTTTCTAGGGTAAAGTGATATAATTTGGAATAAGTGTTACAATTTGGACAATTCGCCGGTACAAGTTGGACATGGTTTTTTTTTTTGATAAATACAGTACAAAATTTGTTTTTAAGCACAAGGAACCAAATTATAAAACTAAAGCATTAAAAATATACAAATAAAAATTAAGTACTAAATTTATTAAGACAAAAAGCCCTGTCCAAATTGTACCATTATTGTCCAACTTGTACCACTTTACCCTATATAACTTTTTTTTAACACAATTTATTCGTTTTGAATAGAACTAGGGGAGCGCGGGGTTGTTTGGGACACGGTGAATTTGTCTTTATTACTAAAATAAATGGAACTCAATTACTAGGCCAGCGGAGGCGGTATTAACGTGTAATAATAATAATAATGGTGGCACAACGTTCCATAGAAGAATTTAGTAGGCCTTCCCGTAAGTGGAGTTCGGGACATACATTATTATTTTTTCATATGCAGGGATGGGGTTGTCCAAGGGGGTAATAATAACTGATGAGTACAGACCAATTATTTTGGTGAATTGACCCAGAAACGAAAGTTTGCGGCTTGTACAGTACACTTATGGTTTATACTGTACTTGTTACCTAAAAAAATTGTCATTTCGATTTTTTGAAAGTCAAAGTTTAACTAACTACTCCGAAAAGCTTGTATTTCAATGATTTAAATATAAAAAACGCCATGCGGGGATATTTGTTCTATTTTAGATGTGATGAACTAGACTAGACGTAGAATTTTGATGAAATCGTAGATGGCGCGCAGATCGGTTTACGGTCAAAATATGATCGGCAATAATATCCTGGTATGAACTAAGAATTTGACGTGGTTTTCTAGGTAGATTAAAAGGGGTAGAAAGAAAAAAATCTATTAGAAATGACCAAGCAAGCACGGTTATCTGGAAAAGACAGAACATTTGGGTTAGATTAGCATTTAATGCCCGCTGAAGTTTAAATGAAACGGTATGAAGTTTGAAAAAACACGTGGAAAACTGCCAAGTCATCCGAATGGTTATTAATGGTGTTAAAAACCGGATCTGTCTGGACTATCGCGGGCTGTTCTTACCAGCCAGAAACGTCAGATTTTGACAGAACAAACCGCGTCTCAAATTTAATACATGTTAACTCTAACAACTCTTATTTTTCCGTATTGTCTTTTGTGATTTTCTATGCACAACATTACACAAATAAGAGCAAGATGCTTTAATTGGATATTGGCTATCTGATAATACAGCACAATTCATAGACATTTTAGTTACTTCGAGAATATACACATTCTTTAAAGTCATTCATACGTGAAGCTGCTACACCCTCACCTAAATATAAAGATGATATTCTAAAGAATCTCAGGTAAAAAACAAACAGTGGTTATTTTTATGCATGTTAAAACTATTTTAAGGAAAGAGGTCGAGGACACAATATTTATCGCTATAAAGGTGGAAAAGTTTCATAAAATGTGTATATTTTTACATTAAAGTAAGGAGAAAAAAAAAGATTTTAATGCGTAGCGGAAATTACCAAATGTTGGTCACTTGGAAAGCAAAGAACGAAACAAATTTACACACATCCAAATTGGTAATAGTGAAAATTGCTAAATAACCACATCACGATCATTGAGTGGAGTCTTCCACAATTAAAGTTTCATGTTGATTGTGTAGTGTCACATAGAGGAGAATCATGATGACATTTCCGGGCAATTTTCAGACCTTTTTTCCCGCTGTTTCTCTTGAGACATTGGAGAATAAAAATCCAAAAGACAAACGAGTTTTGGATGTGAAAACCACACGAAAAGGAGAAAGATGAATGAGGTCTTGTAGTTTCATTCTGATATGTTGTTGTTGTACTTATTACACAAACCCCTCCAAAACATTGCTGTACTCTTCGTGATCTCAGCTTTTGTGGTCCGAGATTGAACCTGGCCTTGTGTAATCGGGCTTAAATTTTGCAGTTGTAGTAGGACTGTTGAGCCTAGAGGAAGGAAGTCCGTACTGTCGAAGATTCTTCTAAGCCAACGGTACCAATCAATGTTTAGCTGGGGTGATAAGTCTGAGGGGTGCTTTAACGGCTGCTAACCTCAATTTACGATATCGCTATAGTTCCGCTAGATAGGGTTGTGAATACTCGACGAGTTATTCCGAAGTCAAAATCGAATCGGCTTCTAAGTCGGTGGTCGCCGGATTCGATTGTGCCTTCGAAATAATTCGTTGAGAACTCAGAACCCCATCTGGCGGAACTATAGTGATAGAGACGTAAGTGGCCGCCATTATAGCACTCCTCAGAGGTAACACTTCAGCTGAATAGTGATTGGTACCATTGGCTTAGAAAAGTCTTCGGCAGGACGGGCTTTCTCCCTCCCCGCGGTGTCATATATAAGATTAATATTAATATTAAGAAAAGCCGGAGAGAGAGGTATATAGTATTCAAAATTCAAATGGAATATCACGTGTGTCAGAAAGAGTACGCTCTAGTGGAGAAATACGATGAGTAAGATATTACTGTTCGTATTAATTGCTCTCTGAATCGTATTACAGGCAATTCGAGCAATTTTCCATGCTTGCCAACTGTGATTCGGTCAGTTTTCGACATGGTTTATATGTGACATGGTCATCCAACTCCTTTAGGCTTAATAGTCCTACTACACAGTTTTCTTATTCACAGATCTAAAGCCGATAAAGTAGACGATTTTGGATAATTTTTAGTTATGGAAAATTGTGCAAAGTTACGCACGGAAAGTTTAACATTGCGTCGATTTT
The DNA here is from genome assembly GCF_024763615.1 of Phlebotomus papatasi. Lineage (NCBI taxonomy): Eukaryota > Metazoa > Arthropoda > Insecta > Diptera > Psychodidae > Phlebotomus > Phlebotomus papatasi. The sequence continues at coordinate 105,656,091 of NC_077223.1, forward strand.
GATAATATTTTTCTCCATTCCCTCTACTAATTTGAAGTTTGAGTGGCAAATTCTTTTCTTTGATAGTTGCACTATATGAATAAATGTAGTTTGTATTGATTCAGTGGAAAGAATTCAAATTCAGCGGAACATTCTATCTACAGTCTCGTATTTCCTGTAGATGTATTAGTATTTTATTGTCAGTTAAAAATAAATTTTCTTAGCTAGGGTAAAGTGGTACAAGTTGGATAATGGTACAATTTGGACAGGGCTTTTTGTCTTGATAAATTTAGAACTTCATTTTTATTTGTATATTTTTAATGCTTTAGTTTTATAATTTGGTTCCTTGTGCTTAAAAACAAATTTTGTATTGTATATCAAGAAAAAACCCATGTTCAACTTGTACCGGCGAATTGTCAAACTTGTAACACTAATTCCAAATTATAACACTTTACTCAATTCCTTATTTTGAGACGATCCAAAAGGGCGGGAGTTTTGATTCAAAGTATCCATTTCGAAATAAAACTTTCCCAAGGAATTCCCAAAAACGGGAATTTCCTGAGAAAAAATGTAGTGCCTAATTTATTAAAAAGATAATTCAAGCCCCGGGATGAAGATCGGAACGTTTCGAAATAAAATAGAAAGTCTACCACACATTTTATTTCAGTCGGGGCACACTTGGGGAATTTACAACAGATAGAGAAAATTTATCTCAGGAATGAACCACTAGAGGGATTTCCCGAGACACACCAAGGCATTTCGAAATTCCCCTTTAAGTCGTCTTCTATACGGGGGGATTTCGAAATGCACCCCACTGTGCTATGCACCGGTGAGTCTCGGGAAATCTCCTCTAGTGGTTTATGCCTGAGATAAATTTTCTCCACCCTCTGTTATAAATTCTCCATGTGTGCTCTAACTAAAATAGATAGTCTGGAAGACTTTCTATTTTATTTCGAAACGTTTCAAACGTCAATCACACAGTGTTTTACAATCAAAGAATTTGTTAAAGAGTGGTAAAGTTAATATTTATGCCTGGTGACGAACACTTCATAAGGAAGAGGAGATGAGACACCCAATTTTCTATATCAATTAAAACCGTCTTACCGCAGAATTTTATGGCAATATTGTTGCTAAATTAAGAAAATATCCTAAGTTTTTATTTTTCTATAAATCAATTTTATTGTATTTAACTATTTATTTCTATTTAATGATGTCTAGTTAATAATTCGACCATATTAAGAAGATTAAACGATACATTCAAAAGAGAGGTCGATACCGTGTCCCTATTTCACCTGCTTTTCGACTTTTGGTAATTTGAAAATAAATCACGAGAAAAACATCTCTTGAAAAACAAAAAAAAATTATTTAAAATCGCTTAAATGTCAAAATATTTGAAGAACATATACAAATGGAGCTTTCGAAGAGGTAGATTTTAAGCGCCAAAAGATAGGCAAATGTACCGGTCTAAAGCTCAGTGGAGGACTTTTGTGTCAAAATGGCGATTTCGAAATAAAATCCCACCGTTTAGATGCTTCCTAAATGCATATAATTAGTGAAGTATTCCTGAAAAAAGGAAAAATTAAGAAGTTGTGACCCTGGCACACCTTTTAGATCAGGAAAATTTCATAAAATCGAAATTCACATTCCTTTCTTAAAAGCTTTTGCATATGTCTTTCCTACACTTGCACTCTTCTTCTTCTTTTGAACATCACACCAAATTAAATTTAGTTCAGTCCAATTCGGAGTCGAAAGGGTAGGATAGACTTATGCAAATCTTTTGAGAAAGGGACGCGAATTTTGATTTCATGAAATTTTACCGATCTAAAAGGTGTGCCGGAGGCATTATGAACCATATTACCATTTTAGATTTGGCTTAAGATCAATTCAGATCAATTTTTGCTTTTGTAGCTGATCGAAATAGAATATTATTAACCACAAATGATTAGGTACTGCCATAATTGACTTGCAGTATATCGTATTATGATGTAATGCTGCGAAGTTGCCTGATACAATCTCGGCTACCAAAAGTTTATTTGGATTTATAACTGATTCTTCTTCGTCTCTTTCATATTCCAAGACGATTTTCTATGTAATGTTCTATTCATTCGGTAAATCGCAAAAAAAAAAACGATTTAATAAGGTGTGTGTCTGATGGGGATTTCCTCATAATTTCATCCGTTCTTGATCTGTGTCTCTCTGTTCTTTTTCACTTTATTGAATTTTCCACGATTGCTCATTGGAAATTAAAGAACAAGATAGAAATGAGACATAATGGTGAGAAGAAAATTATGATGACACAGGCACACCAGACCAGAATTCTAGCGAGAATGAGTGACAGACAGCAGAAGGAGGTTACGAGTATATTTTTTCTAGAATACAAAATATATCACATCTCGTAAAAACATTCCTGAAGCGGAAACAGATGCTCTTGGCACTGTGTGATAGACATAAGCATTATTATGAAGACTTTTGACATCATCTGATGACTTTTTAAATGCTTAATCACCAATAGTACAATTAGTTGAGATTTTCACTTATTGACAGGTACATCCTTTTCTAGCGCCCGATAACATCTGATGATTTCTTCGCTCTTTTCAGGCATTTAACGAGAGAGAAATATCTTCATTCTTGAGGTGTTAGGTAAGTTTTATCGTAACATTTACAAAGGATACTCATTTTGCACAGTCATCGGGGAAAATTGATTGAAAATGCTCAAAGGAGGGCTATAATGCACGAATAACAGATCGTAAGGCGTGGCAAAGCGTCACAACTTTGCAAAATGCTCGAACTCGTGATGGCAGAAATAGTCAGTTCCCGGGGACTGTTCAGTACAGGGGCATGACGTTTCCTATGTTTCCCGTATGTTTCTAGCAAGCCAAAAAAACTTTTAAGTTTATAAGCTGTTTTCTGTCATTGTAGAACGAATTAGCAAATAATACAAATACAAAATTAAAGCCAATTTAATAACGAAGAGGCAACCGAAAACCTCAAATTAGCAATCTACGTAGTTTTTGAGATATCTCGTGAAATGTGTACGAAAACAGGAAAAAAATTACACTAAAACTGGTCGCATTTTTCAGAGCTAATGTCACCCCCCTGGTTCAGTAGCACCGATTTAGTTCCAATGAAAACCCTCAATACGCGTCTAAGTTCCTTCCTTGCTCCATGTTATCAATAAATCCGGATGAACGAACGCTTAAGGTTCACAAAGTTCAAAACGTCGTAACTCAGAGTCTGTTTGACCGAATTTGATAATTGAGGGATTAATGAAAGGTCCTACAAAATATTACACCCGATCATGGGACCGATTCAGGTACGGCTCGGTCGCAAAAATCAATTTCATATCCCATAACCTCAATAATCTCGACTTCCGCTCAATCGATTTTGATGATTTTAAAAAATATTTAAATAAAAGGGTTCACAAAATTCAATAATTCTCTGACATGGTTGAAGTTCGGCACATGGATACTAGGGGCGCTCTTGTCGAATTAAGCTAGTTCAAAAACGCGTAACCTCAATTATCTGTGCTCCTGAGTAATCGATAAAATCAACTTCTGCGGCAAAATTATATAAAAAACATATTGATCTGAATTTCACGCGTATATCATCTTTCTGAATCCTAGATATTTTGGTTTAAATATAAAATTTGCATTATCTTGTCGAAAGATTCCTATTCTGTCATAAGTTTGTTACGGACGTCTTCGACAATGAAGAATTAAAAAAAAACACAAATGCAAATATGTTTAATAAATTAGTTTTTTATCGCAATATGTTCTATGGTTAAATCTCTTTCTGATTATAGTTTTGAGAAAATTAAATAAAATTTTTAAATTAGTAAAAGAAATATTTTACAGAAGGAATGCAAAATTTTATTGATCAAAAGTTTGTTTTTTTTACAAAAGAAAGAGTAAAATGCGCCAAATTCATATAAAAGATTATTTATCTTCAAACATGAGACTTTGAAGCTTATGTGCAGCGTGTCCGAAATTAAGTACATCTCCCCTAAACATAAGGAAAATTCGGGCCATTGTAAAATCAGTGAAACGACATTTGTCTTTTAATCTTTTGAGTATCAAACTGAAATGCCCTTTATCTTCAATTTTCCTTCTATTTTGCTACTAGAAGAAAAAAAAGTAATGGATCGTGCTTTTGAATATTTTATTTGTTCAATTCAAGGGAAAAGAGATTGTGTTTGTTGATTAGAAATTAAATATAGCCGCGTGTTTCATTGGTAAAATGGCATGTGATATATTGAAGGAGAAAAAGTCTTTTTTTTTCAAATTTCCAGATAAGACGCTCGAGCACTAAAAGACGATAAGATATTAGAAGTATATTCTTTTAATTACGATTTTGCACAATACTTGCATCAAATTCTACCATACTGTAATTTCTGACCAATTTCGAATAAATCCTACATCGAAATCTTATTTTATTATAAACTAATTTGTGGCAAGAATAAAAAAAGCACTGTATACACCAAAGAATGTCTGTCGGCGGAAATAAGAAATTAGCTAGAAAAAATTCATTATACTGTCAATTCTAAAATCAATAAAAATTTCCTGATGTATAAACATTAAAATGTATTCTTACAGTGTTTCTGTCTGACAAATGACTAAATTCAATTTGAATGAATCAATCAGAAATAATTAATTTTCCCGTCTGTTCTCGTTTTCTCCTCGATGGATGGGAAAATTAAATGGATATGGTGTCAGTCTCTTTAACATAATTTTGCTCTTCCAATTGACTTATTAGATTATTTTCGCACTCATTTCGAATCAATTAGCATTTTATTGAATTAATTTCCCAACATATATCTCACACTATGATCGAACATATTAAATGGATGGGATAGGCTGGTGTTAATCTTTTATACAGTTACTGAAATTAATTTTATTTGGATTAAAAAAAAAAGTTTTATTAAAGGAAATAGAATGTTGGAGAGTAGGATCAGTTGCTTTGATAACGTTTGATATTTATATTAAATATCACCAAGTGCATATAGGGTAAAGTGATATAATTTGGAATTAGTGTTACAAGTTGGACAATTCGCCGGAACAAGTTGGACATGGCTTTTTTCTTGATAAACACAGTACAAAATTTGTTTCTAAGCACAAGGAACCAAATTATAAAACTAAAGCATTAAAAATATACAAATAAAAATGAAGTACTAAATTTATCAAGGCAAAAAGTCCTGTCCAAATTGTACCATTGTCCAACTTGTACAACTGTCCAACTTGTACCACTTTACCCTACAACTCTTTCATTTGAAATTGTCCTTACATTGAACGGAGATTGCAATTATCTTAAAATCTGTCAATTTTAAATTATTATTTCGATTTCTCACACATCTAGGGATCATATTCCGAGCGTTCACAGACGGAGTTTTTACCAGGAGGAAAGACATTTGGATTTGTTCGGAACGATAGAGATAATTTCAGTGATTTCGTAATGAAATTCGATCTCAATGTGTGGTTTTTATAATCCTAAATTTCAAAGATCGATTTCGATAGCCCATGAAAAACTATTTTTGCTTCTCGTTTCGACCGCATGATGGCTATTACCTTTTCGAACTTCGAAATCTCTCGAGTGTTAACATGTCAGTCTTGACTTTGTTATGCGGAAAATAAAGGCAACGACGCTCATAAATTCTTGTCTCAATCTATCATGTAAATCTCTTCATAATCTCTGTCTAACTCCTTTGACACTGTCTTTACTATTATTATTTCATTACCCTTGCATGAATTTTTTAGTACGAAAATTTGAAATTTAGTATGATTTTTTTGAACTTGAATGACATTTTGTACAAAAGGTATTAATATTTTAGCCTGGACTCTTTTGGAGAATCAAATTCCGGCTTCGAGAACACTAGGGGAAGGTGCACTACCTTCGGAACTACTCAAGTTTCGATCAACTCTTTGTTTTTTCAATATATTTTCAATATTTTCAATTGAATTTGACCCATTATAATATTATATTTTAAATTTCCCGAAAAGAACCATAAGGACAAATCAACTTGGAACATAAGAAAAAATTGAATTGTCCGAAGGTAGCGCTTCTTCCCCTAATTTTTAATTATTCTCCGTATTTTTTTTCAAATAAAATTTTCCCTTAGGACATGGAAAACTTTTTTCTCTCTACTGATTTTCCCTCTTTAAATCACTTACATGCCTTATGGCATTCTTTTAAGTACACTTTCCTCGATTAATTATTTTTCCACAACATTTCATTCACAATGAAAATAAAAGTGATGTAAAAAGAGCAAGATGTGAATAACTAACACAACACACATAATTCCCTCATCGGTAAAAATATAATAGATATAAAATGGTGCAAGACACAAGGTGGAATAACTTACAAAATATAGAGTCAGTGTCTTAATGGCTGGGAGGTATAAAAGAATAAAGTAACGATGGGGAAAAAATCACAGAATTAAAAAAATTTTGTGTTTACGATTGTTGAATGAGAAGATAAAAAAAAGATGTTTCATGAGGAAGATTTTATATAGAGATAAATTATAAAATATGCAAATCTAACCTGCTAATGTAATTTGTCTTAATCGAAGCTATTAACACCACCCTCAAACTTGGCCTCAAACTTTTGTTTTCTTTATTTTTTTGAACTCAATTTTGCAATCTATTCCTGAATCATTTATGGCGTTTTGGTTAAAAATAATAAAAAAGAATAATAACGTAATAGTAAAAGGGAATTGGGATGTTGAATTGCAAATATTTCTACCGCTGCTGTAGAAGTGATGCTATCTACTTGCTCATGTAAGTAGCGAGCTTAATTTTGCATGAAAAAAGTATGATAATATTGTTACATAGATATTTTGTAGATGAACTGAATTTGAAATTTGATTTACGCTAGTAAGTTTTGTCTTTAACTACCTTCACAGCTCTCCGAAAATGACATATTTGAATTTGACAGTTGTTTGACAGCTGTCATTTAGATATCGGCGATTAGGAATTCAGAAGAATTGACTCTAAAGGTGTCTACACATTGAGACTTATCGTGATATAGGGTCGAAGGAACGTCTGTTCGACAGGGAACCCCTATTGACACTTTTGTCAAAATGTTGAAAACTATTTAATGTATCTAGTAAAATATAAGTAATATAACGTTTTTTCTATAATATACCTTTTACTATAAACAGTGTTGTTCAAATTTCATACCCCAAATAGTACGGAGCAGGGTGTCAATAGGTGCTGACACGAGTTCTTAAAGTGTCAATAGACGTTCCTTTCATCCTAAGCTGCACACACAGTTGAGAAGCTAAATTACATTATGATAGGGTAAGTGCGCCAAATTTCGGCATAGTTGCATATAAGCACCGAAGTCATAAGTTTGAAATGCAATATTTTTAATTCATATTGATATTTTTTGTTACTTCCTTTTCGGGAAGGTTGTGTGGAACCTTGAAAACTAGTTTATCATCTTTGTTTTCTTTAAATCACTTCCTAAAATATTGAAAAATTAATAATAATATGGACATTGCTTTGGGTAGTCTTCCGGCCACTTTGAGTGAAATACCTTCCACCTTTTTTCTGACCAGCTTTTGTGACGCAACGGATAGAAAAATTCAAAACGTCAAACGGAACGAGTTTATTATTTAGTTTAATACGTTTATATGACCCACAAGCCCTGAGATCTTCCATGTAATTTATCCTGAAGACCTGAAGAGTAGCATCTTAAATTTACACGCAGATTCCCGTAGCAATTTGCCCTTCCTGACTCTTCCAAGGCCTTTTCCATATCATCTTTTTCATAGAAGCGATGGTTTTTTTCTCTGGACATTGAAGAACTCAGAAATTGAAAAAAAAATGAATAAGAAATTTAGGAAAGCAAAAGATGTTGCCGGAATAGGCGACACTACCTCACCCGGAGAGACCCTCACAAAGTATATACTTTTTTACGCGAAATACGGGATCCAACTGGGAAATTTCACCCGAAATTTAAATATTGATTCACTATTAACATAAACAGAAATAATTTTTAATGAAAACTAATCAATTTTCATGAAAAACACCGAAAGAAAACCTCTTGCACTTCACCATAAATCAGAAGACTGCTAGAAACACAATGGATCTGTCACATTTTTTGTATGACTCTTTCCACACTGAGTTTTTACAACGCAATTTAAATTGAAATTATACATAAAATTTAACGGTCTTTGTGTTAATACATACTAAAATGAATAAATATTTAAAAGCAAAATGAATTCATTGACTATTCGAAGATTACATACATAATTTTAATTAATTTATTTGCATGGCCGGAATTACACTCAAAGTGTCCGAAATGAGAAGCTGACCGAAATTTGGCACATTTCCCCTATAGCTCAGTTCCACTAAAACTTAGGAGAATAATCCCAATTTCAAAGTTGCCCCACTTCCCCCTACTGCTTATTGTTTAGAGAACACTACCTCTTACTGTGTTATCACACTTGCACATTAAAATTTTAATATGATCCACATTAATTGTCGCTGGTGAGAGTTCAAATGTGTAATTTGTGTGTTTGAATCATTTTATATTCAAAATGTGATCTATTTGTTGATAAAAAGGTAGACTTGGCCCGCAAAATTTGATATAAATTGATTTATAGCATTAATGAATTAATACGCATAAATTAATGCGATTTTCTCTTTAATTTTTTAATGTGAAAAATTTTTATGCTTTAGGTAAATTTAAACTTATTTTTGCAGGCCAAGTCCACTTCTTTATCAATAAATAGAAAAACCCCAAATGTTAAGTGACTCAAAGACACAAATAACATATTTGGACGCTCACAAGCGACAATTAATGTGAATCACATTAAAATTTTAATGTGCAAGTGTGATAACGCCATTAAGTCAGTCTGAGTCGTTTCATTTTAATCGATGTGGGAGGGGTCACCGAAAATCGCGAATCAATATCTCTCATCATTTGACCTCTAGTCTGATAAAAAGTCACTTTTATGAAAATGAAATTTTCAAGAAACATACATTAATTTCAGGCACTTTATTATTTCATTAATTTGAGTCCATTTTCTGCAAATACTATTACCTAGAATGGTACCCACTGACTAATAAATAGTGGTTTTATTGCATTTCGCAAACACTTGTTAATTTATCAAATAAAAGTGTCATTCCTTGACTCACTGCATATTTTTTTTGTTACTCTCTTGCAAAATAATACCTCACAGTATGCAAAATTAATTTTATTGCGAAGTTAAGGATTGTCAAAGTTAATCAAATTAAATTAAATATTGCAATAAACTTCATTTACTTTTTTTTACTGAAGAATTTTATTAAGGTAAATTCTTTAAATATATTAGAGGTAAAAATAACATAGGGGAAATCGTGCTACCTTCGGACGACTCAAGCTTCGGACAACCTAAGTTTTTTCTATTATGTTCCTAATGGATCCTATAGCTCTTTTTTGGATATTTGTGGCATTGGACCTCCTATTAAAATATAATATTATAATGGACCGAATTCATTTAAAATACACTGAAAAAAATGAATTGTGCGAAACTTCAGTCGTCCAAAGGGTAGCACGCTTTTCCCCAATTTATATAAATTTTAATATTTTACAATTATCGAAGACTAATTGCTATGGATCTTGTAATTGAATTAAACACACATGCGTGATATTAAAGTACTTAAGACACCAAGAGGGAGTATGTGAGAGTTAAGAAATCAAAACAATAGTGAACATTTACATCTAAAAGCTTATCTTTTTCACACAATATACCACTCTCATTTTAGAAAATATGGGCTGAATAAAAAAATTGAGAGTCCTCCAAGAAAGACTCAATGACAAAGCTATATCATTGGAGCACTTCATAGCTCTCTTGGTATATTTTATCCTCCATCTCTTCAATATTACCTGCAATAATGTACATGAAAAATCAAGTGAATGACACTCCCACTCGGTATATGAACCAACCAAGTACAATATTGCATGTATAAAAGTGATTTGAAAGAAAATGTTCAGTTTAAAAGAAACAGATACTGGAAGAGAGAAAAGGTGCAAACAAGTGAAGGTGTTAAGAAGAAAGAGAAAAAAATATGGCAATGAGCTTCTACTAATTTAAAATGCAAAGTGCAAGTTGTTGCTGATTTTTTTTTATGCATTTCTCATACTAAACACTATTTGTCACTGCACTTTGCTTGGGCAATTACAGTGAAGTGACAGTACAAAAATTGCTATCATTATTTACTATTAACATCATAGAGATACGAATCTCACATTCTTTCATAACGAATTCACATTATTAAAAAATACTTTGCAACTGGTGTTATTTAAGGGACCTAACGAAATTATCTCGTTTACTTTTAATATGGTTACGAGTAATGTATACTTTATAGCAATTGCTGGTTTAAGTGACTCTTAAATGTTCAAAAAGAAACAAAGTTGTGTTTATTTGCTGTACCAAAAATAACAACCAATTTCCTAATTGTGACTATTTTCTTGTTAACTCTTGCTCTTGACAAACGTATCCATCTGTCGACAGCTGTAAATATCAAAAGGGAGAAATTCAAATATATGCTCTCAAATAAAAATAAATAAATAAAAAAAAGCAACATAGTTCTAGGTCAAGTGAAAGGAGAAGACGTTCAAGTTTTTTCTAGATATTTTTATGCCCTGGAAATCAAGATATGAGTAAGGGAAAAGAGGTAGGGTAAGTGTGCCAAATTCCGGCCAGCTTGCAATTTCGGCCACCTTTTTTGTTCCTCGAATTTCCATGAATTTTTAGTTTTTACATATTCTAGAGATTATACAATGCAAAAGAATAACAAAAAATGAAGCTTCGACAAACGAGATGACGTGAAAAGGGCATTGGAAGAATTCCTGAAGGACAAGGAACTATGAGAATGAAGGTGGCCGAAATAGGGTTCCAAAGCTATGTCTACATTTTCATTCATTTTAAAATATATTAAGAATGATTTTAGAGTAAATAAAGACGATAAACTGTCTACAAGATTCTAAGCAACACTCCTTAAAAAGAAGGAATAAAAAAATCAATTTCTATTAAAGATATTACAATTCAAACTTGAGACTTTGACGCTTGCATGCAACTATGTCGAAATTTGGCACACTTACCCTATTTAATTTTTCTTGAACGAAAAAAAAATCATGGTTCAATTTGGAATATCTTTTCTATCTAAGGACTTTATCAATTCTGCAGTCTTCATTTACACAGTAAAAAAAATTACAGCGATAAATCGTTTTTTGCTTCCTTATAGCAATTTCCATTGTAAAGTTCCACAGATATACACTTCAGAAAATTGTGTAATCTTATCTTAAAATGTGTAATACAAAGTTTGTCTAATGGTGAACTATGTAATCAGATAGCAAATTTAGAAACTGATTGTACAGTTGTGTACATTTTGTTAAACATTTTATTTTGTGAAATTACACAAATTTTAGACTAAAGGTGTAGAAATTACACGTTTTATAATTTGTTTTGTAGGGTGAAAGGAACGTCTATTGACACTTTAAGAACTCGTGTCAGCACCCATTGACACTATTGAAATTTGAACATCTCTGTTTATAGTAAAAGGTATATTACAAAAAAACGTTATATTACTTATATTTTACTAGGTACATTAAATAATTTTCAACATTTTCACAAAAGTGTCAATAGAGGTTCCCTGTTGAACAGACGTTCCTCTGACCCTAATTATCCTGTATTAATTTCAAGATACAAAGATTTTAAGATACCAAAAAATATTTTATATAAGGATATCTAAGGGTTAAAATTGTGTAAAATCATGGAAACGTTACAAAAAATTGTAGTAGTTTAACACTAAAATCGTGACAGTTCTCACACAAAATTCCAACACACAAATTTTATTTGTTTCATAGCTTTTAAGTATAATACTCGATTACACAACATTTTTATTTGCACTTTTTTTAATGTGTACCTTAAGATGTGTAATGTGTGTAATAGTACACAAAAATTACATATTTATATAAATTTACTACGAAACTCATTGTAAAACTGCTATTTACTTTGGACTAGTGTTTCAAATGCAGTGGAAAATTGATCAGTTTTGTCAACAGTAAGAAGCCCTTTTCTTTCATTTTACCGGTTCTCAACCGATTTAAACCGATTTGTAAATAACTCGAAAGATCCCACAAAATAATTTTAAGAGTTAATAAAATTTATTTTCTGACAAAAATTACTTATCAGTTCAAAACCGGTTCACAACTGATTTGAACGGATTTATAAATCACTCGAACTATTGCCTCTAAAATAGCTTAAAACTAATAAAGTTGAATTTCGAATAAAAATTAGTTATCGGTTATGAAGTGACTCGTTACCAGTTCAAAACCGATTGGAACTGGTTCAGTTTTGTCGAAAATTCCAAGACCTTTCCAACGAACCTAAGCATAACCCCATTTTCCTGATAAATGCGCTCTCTAGAGCCTTTATTAACATTTGTCCTTGAAAAACCATTATTAGGAATGATTCATTAGATGCCAAGTCGCTATCTCTAACCGTTTGGCCTCTAGAGCTGGCAACAGCCGGACGGACAAACAGCGTGAAATTTCTCAGAAATCGTCTGAAACGTGAAGATTTGTTGAAGAAAGTGGTCTCTGAGAAGTAGAAGGTGGAAATTTTGGGGGAGTGAAAGTATCAAAAGGGATATATACAGCTCTCTCTGTGGAGGTCGAGCAGTAAAATATAGAAACTATAGAGAATTCCTAATATAATTTTTAAAAAGATAATTGGCAAAATATATTTTGGAGATTCCTATCGTTACTAAAATGTTAAAAAGATATTTTTCACTATAATGAGGAAACAACCTTGACAATATACCGCCAAATTTGGGATCGTAAAAGCCACACACATTGAGATCGAATTGCACTTCGAAATCACTGAAATTCTCTATCGTCTTCGTTCCGAACAAATTAACATACAATGATCATAAAATTCCTGACCATACCACAATAAGAAAAAAATATGGGATTGAATGATTAATTATTCGATGAAGAAGTATGTGTTTGAGCAGAAAATTGACTCATTCTTGACCTTTATTTTGTGAAACACACATGAAATATTTGATTAAGTGAATTATAAACTTTTTAGTAGTATCTGTCTTCCTTCTAAAAACCATGAGGTTTATTTGGTGATCTACTTTTATTGTTCACTATTTTATTTTTATTGTCGAATTTGTCGGTAGGGTTAATCCTTTTAGGAGGGTCTAATATCCAGCGGGCCAATTTCATTCTACCTTACTTTTTTAAATGTGTAGATCCTCAATACGAAACTTACGATGACAAAGAATTTTTCCGAACCAATTGCATGGTTCCGAAAGAATAACAAAATAATAATATAAGATAGGTTGTATTGTTAAGGTCTTCCTTCCTAAATATTTGATATGAAAACGTTTTTAAAAAGTGTTCCAAAGCTTAGGTACTTTTAAAAATTATCTTACGTAGATCTTGATGTACAGTGGTGGCAAAAATAATAGGACCACCTCTGATAAGCCTACATTTTTACTTCTGTAATTTTTTTTATTTCAGCGTTGAAATAATTTTGATGTATAAATGTTCAAATGATATCCATACATCGAATAAGTGTTGTTTTGGCCATTTGAGATCTCTATTTTGACATATAGGGGAAAGTGCCCATGCTTTTCTGGACGGTCCCAAGCTTTACAATGATTAAATTTTTCCTGTTTCTGATCAAATACGACTCCACAATATATTAAAAAAAAAGACACCTTCCTCTAGTTTTTAAAATATGGAAGAGATATGTCACATTTATTGAAAAACATAGGGGAAACTGGGGCACCACCAAACACGGGGTACCACCAAACACTAATTTTTATTTCTAAACTACTTGGACTATCTCGACTATCCCTTCAGTGGACAAGCATCCCTATAGTGCCTATAAATTCCTATCGGTCTTATCCTCTGATATCCAATATCTGATTAAAAAATCGCAGTGTTTGGTGTTACTCCGTGTTTGGTGGTGCCCCAGTTTCCCCTACGAAAAATTTTGTCATTGTAAAGCCTGAATATTTGGCTGAATTTCTTCTTCCGGGTCTATCCGTTAGGTCTTCTTGTCTCGTTGTGCCAAGATCGGGGAGCCGCATTCTTGACAACTTTCACTTTGTTGAGGGAGTTACTCTCTGGAATGAACTTTCTTGAGAGGAGAAACGCAGTTTATCCAAACCTTTTTGGCATCTTAGTTTGCTTTTTTTCCTTTTGCTTAAATGTCAGAAAGATTTTTTTTTCGAATGATATAGGTGACTTATACAACCTGAGAAAGAGCATTTCCACCGTTTGGCTCCGGAGATCGGTCACCAACGCTAAGACGGCGGTGGACGCAAGCATTGCTTTCTGACAAATATTTATACATATCTTAATACATGTATCCTTTTTCTTCTGCTTTCAAGAGCACTAGCTCAAAAGCATTGTTATTAATTATAAGTAATAAAAAAAGCTAGGGACCGTGTAAAGCATGGGCACTTTCCCCCTAATACGTGAATGGTGATAATCTGTTCGGACAATAAAATAGGACCACTTTAATAATGTAATGTCAATAATTATTTATTGTCTTGACAATTAATTTTCTAAGTTTGGATAAAAGAAACTATGAGAAATTGGAGTAAATGCAGAATTTTCTCGTTAGAAGCTCTATTCAATTTTTAAGACTACGAAAGCATATGGAGTGATCATGAATATCATAGCTGACTACATTAAATTATGATAATCAATAATCCATGACACAATATAGTGTTTACGTAAACATAAGACTCGGAATTTTGGCTGTCACCGGTTCAACGGGCCAATAGTATTAGAAAATAACAACAATTCAGAATTTTCGAATTGTTGAATGGATCGAAATCAGTCTAGCACATTATCGTAAGGTATTCTATAGAAAAATTTTGGTTAAAAAGGTCCTCAGATAAGTCCTGACTGAGTTAGAAATAGATTTTGAACAACAGGGTTAGTTTGAAGGACTTTTGCTTCTAGAACCCAGAAAAAGGCCTAGGCTCCCAAGTTTGTCAGGAAATTTGAGATGTGGGATTAACTATTAGAATATATGACCATGGATAATATTTATTTAGTAACTTGGAAAAAAAATCGAAAAAAAATCAACTTGTACGAAGCAGCGACGATGTTATACGAAGCTGCAAAACCTTCCCCAACAAGTTCATTTATTATCATTACTTTTAATAATTTAAAAGCATAAAGGTGTTCGATACTGTGTTATTTATATTGTCGCCACTGTAGTTGTACTTTACCGATTCATTACCGATTTCAGTGGGCTTGAAAATTTCAAAAGTTTTTCCAAAAAACTAAATTTGAGCAAATCGGTTTAATAGTCGAAACAACGATCGATAAAACGGATAAAACTATTCTACGAAAAATTGTCTAGTTCAAACAAGATGTAAACTTTGATAACGGGTCTAGTTGATCTTATTCTTGAAAATGGTAAGTCGATGGGTAAGTTTGGGGTAGTTTCGCACATGCATTATATTCGAAAATAAACATTTCGGAAATTGGAATCGTCATGTATATTTTCAGATAGCATATACATAAGGGTAACGTAACCGCACTTAGAATATGGCCTGTGTTCGATTACTAAATGAGTCTAGAAAGAAAATTCGAATGCTTGAAAGTTCCCCACGCTCCCCTGATGTTTTTTTTTGGATCATAAATATTGCTCTATAGGGTAAGTGTGCCAAATTTCGGAATAGTTGCATACAAGCGTCAAACTCTCAAGTTTGAAATGTAATATTTTAAATACAAATTGATTTTTTTTTAATTCTTTCTTCTAAAAGAGTGTTGCTTGGAACCTTGTAAAAAGTTTACCGTCTTTATTTACTCTAAAATCATTCTCAATACATTTTGAAATGAATAAAAATATAGACATAGCTTTGGTGCCTTATTTCGGCCACCTTCATTCTCATAGTTCCTTGCCCTTCGGGAATTCTTCCAATATCTTTTTCACGTCATCTCGTTTGTTGAAGCTACATTTTTTGTTATTCTTTTGCATTGTATAATCTCTAGTGTACATAAAATCTAAAAGTTCATGGAAATTCGAGGAACAAATAAGGTGGCCGAAATTGCAAGCTGGCCGGAATTTGGCACACTTTACGGACTTCACGGACTCGAACAATAAAAGTTAAAACTAAAAAAGAAGTATGAGGGGTCCTCAAGACCGGCCAATATGATTTTGGCCTAATATCCATAATATACTTGTTTTTGGATATGTGTAAAATATAGAGAAAATATGGAAAAAGTGACCACTCAAGTTATTTCACCTCATCGCTACTTCCCATTCCAATAACAACAAATATCTGAGTCACTTTCTTTCACGTTGTACTACCCATCCAGTTGTTTTTAAAGGTGGTCAAACTACATCAGATTGAGTCTGAGAATTCCTCCAAGTGCTCCACGAGCATTTGGAACACATCCAAAGACATCAATTAATTATTTATTAATCTAAAACGTCTCTATATTCTATTTCGGTCAAATGTAGCCGGTTTTTTCTGCGACATTTCACTTGTAAAAAAAAAACGAAGATGCAAAAGTATTTCTTTCGCTGAATCACAGATTGGAATTTCTCTTGGCTATAAGGCTTGGCTTCGGATTGGGCAAATTAATATGAAATTGAGATGGAAATGGGAGAAAAAAATTGCATATTAAGATTTGATAAAATGGATTGTTGATGAGATTGAATCTAATTTCCGGTGACAATTTGCAATGGTAATTGCGACGAATTGAAAAACGTATAGGTATATACTAGAAAAAAACACACCCATTTGGAATGTAATGTACTTATGTGGAACTCTCACCTCTTCGAGGGCAGATATTGTTTGACGACATTGTGGCATTCGGGAGACAAATGTTGAGGTTGTTGGGGAATTGTAATCCTCTCGGGTTTCATCCACAAACTCTCCAACACCAATTAATCCAGGCATTTTTTTTTAAGAGTGTTGTCTAACTTTCCTTTCAAAACACTCAAATTTTCACTTGAAACTACTAATTTCACTTTAGAAAGGTCGCACGGTTGTTTAATTTCTTCCCCAAATGATTCAATTGGCTATTTATAGCATTATTTTTTTAAAGGACGCTATGTTACACAATTTTCACTCTATCAACAATTTTTTTTTGGTACAGTGGATGCTTAAATTTTTTGATTCAAAAAAGATAATTTCACATTCGAAGGGTTGAATTTTCCGGATGGATTCCTGCGAGACACTTTCTTTAAAAAAAAATCTCTCTTTCAACCGGAATACCACTTGTTACAAGATCTTGCTACTTTTTATTTCTTGATCACTAATAAATTCTGGGTCACAGAGTAAAAATTTCGATTTCACATGTTTTTTTAAAGCTTTTACTCTCCTTGGATTTCATCTGCACTTTGAAATTTTTTTTTGCACTTCTCCTTATGGGAAGTCCCACTTCTGAAATTGTGTCCAAGAAAATTTTTGGGCAAATCCACAGGAAAAAAAAATTGCAACTTTATTGAGAAATTTCTTTCACCACATTATTGCTCAGGTAGTCTCCTAAATTCACTCACTCTTGAAATAATCTCGTCGTTTTTTTTTTTTTTACTTCAGACACTTCTCGCCAGCGACAAAGAGATAGGTTTTTTTTTGGTTTTGAGACACACCACGGACAGAAACGCACTTTTTCAATTAGGATTTTGATGGTTTATCACGAAATGCACACGTACAATTGGACCGGGGTCCAATGGACGATTTATTTGTGATGCGTGGAAGATGGTGAATGGGATTTTTTTAATGTGAATTTTCACATAAAAAAAACTTTTTCACCTTCCTTATTTGCGAACAAACACTCTCGCGCAGTCTTCAATGGGCGCACTCTGACAATCTCACTGACACTTTTTCAGAAAATCACGCAGCACAGGGCTACCAATTGAACTTTATGCCAGCTGCTTCTCTTTTGTATAACATTCACTTTTGAAATAAATGACCGTTAATATGGGGTGGATAAATGGTCAAAGTGAAACCATCGGATAACCTAAAGAACCTAAAGCAGAGGTGTGCAAGAACCGTTTAAAACCGAAAAAACGTCAAAAGAAACTTGTACGTCAATGGTCAAAACAAAACGCTACCTGGAGGGGAATTCTGTACCAGTATGACAATGTCATATGACAAATTTAAGAATTTTTATGTGGTGATTTTGGAAAAAATAATAAAAAATCAGATTTATATCAATTACTGAAAGCTTCATAGACTTTCTTGCAATGACTGTTCAACGTTCATTGACCTTCAGTGCTGTCCTATTACCAAATTTATCACGAAAATTTGTCATGTGACATTGTCATATCGTTACAGAATTCCCTTGCTGAACAAACTTATTTTGACGTTTATTCGGTTTCAACGGTTCTTGCACACCACTGACCTAAAGAACCCAAAGTAGGCAGACTGGGGCAAAATGTAACAAAACGCATATTTTTTTTACAAGCTACCCAAGCGGCCCAAAAATTTCTAATTAGCGCAATTTTATAGGAAATTTACCACTCTACCTGTGTTATCACACTTGCACATTAAAATTTTAATATGATTCACATTAATTGTCGCTGGTGAGAGTCCAAATGTGTAATTTGTGTGTTTGAATCATTTTATATTCAAAATTTGATCTATTTGTTGATAAAAAGGTAGACTTGACCCGCTAAATTTGATATAAATTGATTTATAGCATTAATGCAAAAAATTAATGCGATTTTCTCTTTAATTTTTTAATGTGAAAAATATTTATGCTTTAGGTAAATTTAAACTTATTTTTGCAGACCAAGTCCACTTCTTTATCAATAAATAGAAAAACCCCAAATTTTAAGTGACTCAAAGACACATATAACATATTTGGACGCTCTCAAGAGACAATTAACGTGAATCACATAAAAATTTTAACCCATTCAGTCAATGTACCAGAAATACTTGAGATATAATGTTCATATTTTGGGATTAGTTTCCTACAGATTAATAGATGAATTTTTTGAAAAGAAAAAAAATTTACCTATTAGGGGGCGCGGGGAGCCTCTGACAAACACACGTCTTAACGGTCACTGAATTTAAATTCTGTGCATTACAGTAGACTCTCTCTCAATCGGGAATATGGGGCAAAATGTCATCCGGTTTAGCGATAGAATTTAGCGTCAAAGCCTTTGTAAATTCCACAAAAAGCGCTCAATTATAAAGAATCACGATAAAATAGGAAGAACTACAGCGAATTTGAGCGAATTAGCTTCATAATTAAACGTGAAAATTGTCAACAAAATTTGTCGCCAGATTGAAAAAGAGCCGATTGAGTGAGAGTCTATACTGTAATTCATTACAAACTCTTTTGCTTTAGATAGAGTAACTATCCTAGAACACAAATTGGCAATTAGAATTCAAATCAGGAAAGAGGAAAGAGGCCAATTTTAACAAATTCGACGGGATGTCGCATTTTCGGTCCGCCATCTTGAGCAAAAATCTCGCATGACCTTCCGCGAAGCGAAAAAAGAACAACAAAATGCAATTTTATCTCTGTCGGACTATTTTTCCCAAGTGATTTAAGAACTAAAGTTACTAAAAATCCATTCCCGGCAGCAATTCTGTTAAAAATTGCCCAGGAATAAATCATCTAAAATCACTCAATTTGCGTATGATGTATAATACCATGGTAAGGAATGGGGTAATGTGCAAGTGTGATAACGCCGTACAACTTTGTAAAAGTCGTTTTGCTCTACTTTGTAAGGAAATACATTTATAAAGCCGTTTTCTTTGTGACAATTCTCATAAATGCTGGGACAAAAAATAGTATCAGGTCGTATAGTATAGGGCAAAAATACGGTACAAAACTACGTTTATACGGTACAAAAATAGTATACGGCCTTTCAGGGCTTTCGCGTAAATTATAATTATAATACCTAGGATAAATTAAGCTAAAAAAACCTGCTCCAAATGGAAATTTTTCGCTACTCCAAATGGAAACGTCAATGTTTTCATGATAAATACAGTACTAAATTATTATTTATATAATATTCTATACCACATTTTCATTATTTAGTTAATTTTGCTCCAAATAAAGCTAAAATCAATTCATATTCACAAATTTTGATTTGTTAATTTCTCAGAAAAATTAAAAGTGTACCTTTTCACCATCGAATTTTTCATCAGTCGACCATGATTTGTAATGAAAAACACAATGAGGTGACTTGTTTATTCGTTTCGTTTAACATTTATGTCATATTTCTGTCCAATTTTAGTTAAATTAAGTGCTAATCTTTATTGTTAACTATTCGTGAAATTTTTAAATGAAATAATTACCTATTTCGTGAACAAAATGTGTTTTTCTGAAGTGTCTGCAAATGCTTCAATAGGAAACTCCGGAAATATGATTTTTTGGGGAGTTTTCTTATTGTTTTAGATGGGAAAGGAGAAAATACCAGGAACAAGAACAAATCCTGCACTCAGGGGCAACTTAACAAGGTTTTGGAAGCCTTTCGTCGCGGTTTCACTTGCATTGTTTGTCTTCAATTAGAAACTTTCCCTTGTCTCCATTTGGATTAATTTATATTCAATAGAAGCATTTTACGCTCGCGTATTTTTATATAAAAATGAAACGTCCAGATCCGCTCCAAAACTTTGTAGAATATTAAAAATTTCGTCAAACCTCCGCTAGTGGCGTTAAATCGCTTTGAAAGTTTTGACCTTGAAATTTTGACAGTTATAATTTTCCATTTTTTATCATTTTTGGGTATGTTATAGAGCTCGTTGAGACCTTTCCAACGACTACTTACTCATCACAATCGAATAAAAAATGGCAGAGATATAAACAAAAAACAAAAAAAAAATTATAAAAAAAAGTGAAGGCAGCAGTAAAATTTAAAGAGGAAAAGAAGGAACAGAAGAAAAGGAAATTTTTCCCATTTGCGATTTTTAAACAATCAGAAAGAAAAATTCGCTGTTATTAAAAATATTATTTTCCTTGAAGAAGTATAATATGTTTACTCGGATGACCTATGACATTACCATGAAGGTGTATCCCATGAAAGGGTTCTGACGTTTATCAGTAACTCACGAACCAACCTTGAACATCATTAAAACGCATTTTCAAAGATATTTAGGTCAAAGAAAAATAGTAACAAATGTTAAAAGAAACTTTCATATATAAGAAAGTCATGACTATCAATAGTCACAATGACTACTTCTAATGGCCGCACAGTAAAAAGCCAGTGGCGTTAACTTTGTATATGGATCCTACTTACATGCCAAGTTTCATCCCGATCCGAGGGAGACAGTTGGGTTCCTCCCCTTGTAAATCAAAGTTCCAGGTTTTTCTTTGGAGTACTTACTCCTGAAGTGATTATATTATCTAGAAGTGGACTAAGTAGGTTAAATTTTCTAGATAGTAAAACACAAATAGTCAAAAACAATAGTAATTTTTTTATAATGTAATTATTTAATTAATTCTCATTTCGGTATTGTTTTTTTTTGTTCAATTATTTCGACAAAATCACTTTTTTCTGTACATTTTGTCCATTAGTCTCTATTTTTTGATCCATATCACCAGGATAATCTGGATCTGGTTTAATATAAACTGAATTAATGGGATGGGGTAAAAACAAATCCTTGTGGACTTTCATGTGATTTTTTAGGTACTTTGTGTGAGCGAATTTTTTATGACAGTAATTGCATGGTATAATCTTCTCAGGTGCATGGATTATCTTGTGAAAATCCATATCTGCTTTTCTATTGAATATTTTTCCACAGACATTGCAGGAAATGATGGGTTTAGTGTCAGAATGTTTGTTCTTAAAGTGAATCCTCAGATAGGATTTTGCTTTGAATTTACTAAAACAAACAGAACATTCAAATGGTCTTTCATTGCTGTGGACAGATTGATGGGCATCATAGTCGTATTTCTTGTAGAATTTTTTACCACAAAATTTGCAGACTTCTTGCTTAAATAATTCCTGAAAGTCCTTTTCTTTGTGCACTTTGAGGATGTGACTGTTGAGTTCTGTTACGAATATAAAGCGCATTCCACACGTATTGCATATGTGTCGCTTGGAAAGGTGCCTGGCCATATGTTGTTTCAGGCATTTGGAATTCTTGTAAGGCTTGTTGCATTTACTGCAAACCACTGGATGCTTTTCCACGTGGATAATCAAATGCTGTCGCAGGCTAGTTTTCCGGGAAAATGCTTTGGAACAGAAGTAACAGTGGAAATTCTCCTCTCCTCTGTGGACTATACTATGAGCTCTGAGACTGCCCTTATTCTCAAATGACTTCCAACAAATCTGACATCTGATTTTTCGTTTTTTCTTTTTAGGCTGATCACCAATTTGTGTTATCTCGAATTTAATTACCGGAGGTTTGCTCTCTTTGGGAATTCTAGGAGTCAAAAAAAAGAAAACAAATCTAAATACTTTCTTTTTTTAATTTTTGGAACTTGTTACTCACTCTTCTAGTTGATCGTACTGGACTTCTTGCTCCTCTAGGGAATATTCTTCCTTAACAATAATATCTTCATAGACCAACTCTTCCTTCACCTCTACCTTAATATCCTTACAGTCCATTGAAGAATCTTTCGTGTAAAAAACTTCATAAAACTTAATTTTACAAAACTAATTTGTGTTACTTTGACGTATCAATGTGTGACACATTTTTAAGAGGCGCACAAATGCTGGATTTAGAAACCTTCGTTGTTAGATAGTCAAAGGCTACCAAGAGCTAAATGGAATTTAGATGTGATCACTGAGAGAAATCCCAAAAGTTAAAATAACATTCCGGAAATGTTAATTTTACCCTGCAATTTTTTCCCAGCTGATTAAGGGGTCAAAATTCAAAAATTGACCGGTCTGTGTCATTAATTTTCATTATCATTTAGACCTAAACTTTCTCTTATTTGCCCCTCTTGATAAGATTCGATGACAGTTCAAAAATACGACACCGGAGGCGCTGCTATAGTTTTTAAAAGATTGAAGAAATTTTCTCAAATTCCGTATTGTACAAAAGTTATCAGATTTTACAATGTTATAGTCTAGTTTATATTTTTAAAAACTGGCGGATGTTCCTTGTAGTTTCAATAAAATCGAAGATTTTGTTGAAATTGTTCAAAGGGCCCGAAGTGCTTTCAGTTTCAGTTCGTTATGGCTCTGGTACATCTTTTAGATCAAAAAATTTTAAGAAATCAAAATTCAGATAGCTTTCTAACACGTTTGGCATATATCTATCTCATTCTTTCGTAATCCAAATTCTGTTGATCTAAATTGAATTTGTTGTGACATTTAAAAGAAGAAGAAGAGTACGAAAGAGTAAGATAGACATATACAAAACGTATAGGAAAGAAAAGGATTCAAATTTCGACTTCATGAAATTTTCCTGATCTAAAAGGTGTGCCGGAGCCATTAAGAAAGCAATTAATACGAAGGGTAATATCTTACTGATCGTATTACTCCACAATAGTATACTCATTCTAACACACGTGATTTTCCATTTGAAATTTTGCATAATATAGACCTCTCTTTCCATTTTCTTTTATTCCTTCCTTCCGGTCTAGAGAAAATATAGCGGTAAACTCTTTATTAGGTTGTTATTAGGTTACAATGAGCCGATTTATTTGTATAAAATAAGTAATCCAAACCGTTTAGTTCGCCTATAATCTGTAATGCTGTGAATTTAAGAAATCCTCTCACATAATAGAAGTTCGTCATATGGACACTAGGCGCGCTTTCGTAGAAGAAACGGGTACAAAAGATTTTGAGGTTATTTATATAACCTCAAAATTGCCTCTTCTCCATCCTGAATCCTGAGTAACCGATAATGTTAAGTTATTTATTAAGAATATAGAGGGCTATCCTTCATCCTAAATATTTCGGTTTAAATATAAAAGTTGCATTTCTTTTCACGAACATATCTCGAAATTATTGTGTAGCATTCCCCTAAATTCAGTTCGAAATCGAATTTGGATGCAATCCGGGCTGGCTCCTATTAGGAATTTTACCTATAATAAAGCGATCTTCAGACTAGATGTTGCAGATTCGAATTTGAAATGAGAATGTAATAAATGTGAGGGGTCAGCCATTGTTTAGTTTAGTGTTGCCATAGCAGAAATGAAATGTCATTTTGCGAGAGAGATTCCGAGGACGAACACGCGAGACTAGAATCTGTGAAATCTATTGAAAACCTGTAAGTAGGAAACAAGGAAAATAGGGATTATGCAAACTTATAGAATGTTCTATTTATAGGGAAATTTATATTGAAAGGAAAGAAAGGATTTATAGCGATTTAAAGAGGGCAAGTCGACTGCTCAGGTATGATAGGTTAGGGTTTGAATAAAATAGATAATCATGGCTGACTCCCTCTTTTCAGATCTTTAATCATTATCACATTATCACAATCATAGACATTTTTCACGAACCAGTTTGATACGGATTTTTGTTTAAATAAAGAAAATATTTCCGATGGACAATTTTGACAACAACACTAGACATTTAGCCCAGTTCCCGAAGGTCTCAAAATCCTCTATAGCGACCAATTTTATTGGTTTTTTTTGGAATCTAATAGAATATTTCCCCTTAATAATTCAATCCTAATGGCGCTGGCACACCTTTTAGTTCAAGAAAATGTCATTAAATCAAAATTCGCGTTCTTTTCTTTCTCACACGTTTTGCATTATATCTATCTAATTTTTTCGCACTTCAAATTTGATCGAGCTAAATTGAATTCATTAGGATGTTCAAAAGAAGAAGAAGAAGAAGAAGAAGAGTTCGAAAGAATGAGATGGACATATGAAAAACGTGTAAGAAAGAAAAGGATTCCAATTTCGACTTCATGAAATTTTCCTGATCTAAAAGGTGTACCAGAGCTATAAGTAAAATTTTTCCAAGAAATTTTGACTGATAAGAAATTATAGCAGTTAAGTCATATGGCTAAGCCTTAAGTGGTCTTCAGACTAGAGGTTTAGCCCAGTTTCCGAAGATCTCAAAATCCTAAATAGCAACCAATTTTATTGCCTTTTCTGAATTTAATAGGTCATTTGTCCTTAATAATCCCATCTTAAGGTAAATTTTGAAAAAAAAATCTTGATTGTTGAAAAATTAGAGCAGTTAAGCGATATGGCAAAGGTATCTACACATTGGGAGCAATTTTCGTCAAAAATTGCGTTTTTGACAGAAATTTGACGTTTCTCCCTACAACGCTGCAGGGAATTTCCTTCAAAAAAGCTATTTTTGACAAAAATTTCTCCCAATGTGTAGAGGCCATAGTCTCTGGTCTGAAGCTGAAGCCCGTATTAGGTCTGAAGGGTCGGAAACTCGTATAAGTTGAGCTAAGCTTACCAATAGTTTTTTTTCTCTACAAATTTTATTGTATTTCAATCTCAAAATTATATCTTGATTAATTCAATAAAAATGTTTGTTTTAGAAATAAAATTATAATAATTCCAGAGGATTTTTAATATTCTGGTAGTGTTGACGGTTGAGGATACTGAAGAGCTTGCTGTTCATAAGGGCGTGTATCATAAATCTGAAATTCAATAAGATTGACAATTATTTATAATTAAGGAGAATAAGATTTGGTGTTAAACTTACTTTGTGCATTTTCTTCATGTGTTTTCGATAATAGTAGAGATCGACGTAGACGCCCGAACAGAAAGTACAGGTGTATCTTGGTCGGTTTTTGTTGTGAATCTGAACATGGGCCACAAGAGCTTCCCTCAGTTTGAATTTTTTGGGACAATGGGGACAACTGAAGGGTCTTTCATTGCTGTGCGATGCTAGATGATTCTGCAGTTGACTATGACTTATGCATTTTCTCGAACACAAGGGACAACTGATCAATTTGTTCGGTTTATAGTAGGAACGACCCCTAGGACTAGAATAATTAATTTTGCTAAAGGATTATTATTTTTTTAATTTTCAAAGTTTAACAAATATACCTCAAATTGGGCTTCATATTGATCTTCATTCGAGATTCTGTAATATCAGTCTTAATCCCTTTGTTCTTTGTAGTATTGCTGAGGATGCTTTCTAGGACACTTGTGTTTTTCCGCCTTCTTGACTGAGACGGTTCATATTGATTGTGAAGTTTCATATGTTCTTGCAGCAGTTCAACACTTAGAAATGTACTATGGCAAATATTGCACGGTAAAATTTTAGTGGTCAAATGATCATCCATGTACTTTATCAGATCCCACACTTTATCATAGCATTTTGTGCAGTGGGGCTCATGAAGATTCTCCTCGAGAGTATGAATCAAACTATGTAACTTTAAATCGGCTTTTGTAGCAAAAACTCTTTCGCAAATTGGACATTTTTCATTTTCATTTTCTTCAATGAAAGGATTGGCTTCTGAGGTCACATGGGTTATTTGCAGAGGAAGGTATTCAGGATAAGGCCTTTTCGAAAAAAATAAGAATATATATTTAACATTGTAGACTTAGATAAGTAAAAAATATTATTTACTCACTCTCCTTGCTCATAGTAGCTATCGTCATCTTCCTCTTTTATGATTATCTCTTCAACTTCTTGTTTTATTTCAACTTCTTCCACTGAGCTTGAATCATTACTAATTTCACATTCCATTTCTCACAAGAAAATTCTAATTAACTTTTTTCCCAGCTTAAAATTTCAATGAAGAAATTGTTGCTATATTTACAAAACATCAACACCTTTTTGTTTGACATTTCTTGGACCGTCAAAAAAGCATTTTCGAACACTCACGACTTTGTATAACAGTTTGTCTTGTCACACCAAAAATCAGAAGCAACAGTGAGTTGATAGAGAGTAGACATGTTTGGAATTTGTCTCAATTGAAGGTCCTTCTTGTAGCCAATTGGGGTGTTTTGTGGATTCCTTTTGGGCCTGGGGTTCCTGTGGGGAGTCTAATTCGTAATTGATTGGAATTTAGGAGCTTGGTTTCAAGTTTTAAAGATTATTCATGAAAAATACTGTACCGTAAATGCGGGTGACTTTGACCCTCTCCTGTTTGTAAGCTTTTCTTTAATTCTAATGTTTAAGAACAGTTCCCACTGATCAGACATGGAAGATCGGATCGATAAAAACAATTCTGTAAGACGTGTGTCAGTTCCTCGGCTAAAAACCCGACTGTTATTTGAATGGCTAGCGGGAAATGAAGAAGCGGACCGCCTCGCGGTAGCGGGAGCAAGGACTGCCTTCATTGGTCCCGAACCTGCTGTAGGGATTTCCTTGCAAATGAGGAAATATGAGGAAATCCTGGAAATGAGGAAGCGACTAAAGATTGTCGCGTGTCCAAACTGTTCATGACCAACTTGGATAAGAAAAGAACAGCGTACCTGGTGGGAGGCGATCGCTGGAGAGCCCGGCAGATTGCTAATGTTCTAACCGGTCACTGTCTAAATAAACATCTGAATAGGATGGGTGTCCAGTCCAATGTAATAAAATGTGCAGAGGATGCAATCAAACTGAGGAGACGGTCACTCACTATGTGTGTGACTGCCCCAGCTTATGCAACATCAGACGAGTGCTGCTAGGTAAAGCGGTACTGTCTGATGAAGACCTATCAAGATTGAAGCCGCCCTGTTTAATGGAGTTTATCCGAAAAACGGCCTGGCTTGAACCATCTTGCCCCTAACAGGGATTAATTTAACCGGGGATGCATAATGGGCCCAAAAGGAGGCCTGGGTGCAGCGGTTCCGCGAAGAACCGCCCACACTGTAATCTAATCTAATCTAATCTGAATTCCTAAAGACTGATTGGGTACACAATGTGCCTTGTCTTTAGGGTTAGCCCTTTGAGTGGGAGGTTAAGGGTACTAACATAATGATAGTAAAATTAAGTTTGTGTAATGAAATTTGTGTAGTGGAAAATATGTGTGGGAACTGTCAAAATTTCATTGTTTACTATTGCAGTTTTTATAAGATTTTAGTAATTTTTCGCATTTTTAACTGTCTAATTGTCTTCTAGAATCATTCATTGGATTCTTAAAATATGGCTCACTCGTAAAAAATGAGGAATAAGTAATAACAGAAAACAGAGGAAGCATCATGTAAATTCGAAAATTTGACGATGCAATTCTTGGCCATTTGCTTAAGAGAAGTAAGCAAGTTCGTGAGGCGGCCGGAAAACGCGCGACCATCAACGCAAAGGTTGTGGGTTCAAGTCTCATATCCGCTCTTCATGTTTTTTTTTTTTAAATTTTTTTCTTAGTTTAATACATAGACTTTTCACAGATAATACACATGAACCGAACAAAATTACTCTACAATCAAAATTATAGACAGGAAGCCGTTTTATAAAATACACAAATTCACAATACACAACATTGTCCAATACACAAACCACACAACTATAATGCCCAACACACAATAACTTTTGTTTAGTAAACATGTTTTTGACATTGTAATGAGAGTGAGTGAGATCTAGATCTAGTCATCTCGCTCACTCTCATAGAAAATTTTGAAAACATGTTTAGAAACAAAAGTTATTGTGCGTTGGGCATAATGCTCGTGCAAAAATTACCAACTATAGTGGTTGTAATTTTTTTTTACTGCGTAGGACTACTTTAATTTTCAATAAGAAAATAATCAATATTTTCACACGAAAAGTATTGTACGGAAAAAAGTTTATAAGAACTTGTAGCATACCTTGAAAGTAGAGTTATAAGAAAATAGTTCTTAATAAGGTTTTTGTTCTTATTGACACATACTTTGAGCTTGATGTAAGTAAAATATTATAGAAAATATTTTCTTGAGAAATATTATCTTATAAAATCTGTTTCATAGAATTATTATTACGCTTCTTATGAGACTTTTATATCTCTATTCCTATAATTCCGCTGTCAGATTTGGTTCTATCCCAATCCGCAAAAAATTACTCTGACTCAAAAATGACTGGTTTTTGGTGTACAAAAAATGGTCAAAAATATTACTCATAATTGAAATCTTAAAAATTAGTCGTATTCGCGTCGTATTTTGGTCACAGAATTACTCAATATTGAATTAGTAATATTATCGTTATTTTACGGTGCTAAAGTTTATTCTGCCATGCAGTAACAAAAGCGACTCCAAACGACGGTCTTTTTCCGTAAAAAAAATGACGCGCCAAAAACAATGCATTTGTCGTCCTTCTCTGCCGCATCAGTACCAAATCGACGTACGCACTTTGAATGAAGACGTTAAGTGCATTTCACAACTTTTCATTGCACTACCACCGTAGACACTATTTTCTCAATATTTTTTCACATTTTCTGTCGTTTTCTACTACGTTCTATGTAAATTTCTCTATTTTTCCCTAATCCACTACTCACATTTGCAAAGATTTTTGCCGTTCGCCTATTGCTGAATGAGGCATCCGACATGTCGAAAATTTTTCAACTGAATAGCAACAACACAAAAAAATCTTTTAAAATTTTCACTAAATAAGTCTTCTCGACACAAAATTTTAATCACAGGACACTACAAAAACTGGAACAAACTCCTGAACCACAAAATTTCGTTTTAAAAACAATTGTTTGTGTGTTTATCATGCCAAAAATTGCCTAATTTTCACTTAATTCCTGTCGGCACCGTACTTTTTCGAATCACAACACACATTTCTACTGGAGGAGCTTTTCCTCCCAATGCACAGTATAATAATTGTTGAGAAAACACGCGAAAATATCATTTAGGGTGAAAGGACCGTCTATTGACACTTTAAGAACTCGTGTCAGCACCTATTGACACCCTATTTTGTACCATTTGGGATACGAAATTTGAACATCTCTGTTTATAGTAAAAGGTATATTACAGAAAAAACGTTATATTACTTATATTTTACTAGATACTTTAAATAATTTTCAACATTTTGGCAAAAGTGTCAATAGGGGTTCCCTGTCGAACAGACGTTCCTCCGACCCTACAGTCGAGTTCCTCAAATTTGAACTCCTCAAATTTGAACGACGGTTGAGTTCAAAATGTAAAATTTGAGGTTATGTGAAGAAAGTTTTGCGTGGAGTGCAATTTTTCTCTGATGTTTCCTCAATATTATCGTATTATATTAACTTCCGCAACAAATTCCATCTATTTCATAATAAATTACATTGATATAGTCTCTAAAGTTGTTTATCTTAATTTCACAGTGAAAGTGAATTTCACATAAATTCCGTTATGTTTTAGAAAATATTGTTCAAATTTGAGGATTGAGAAATGTGATCTATACCCCCCAAATGTTCAAATTTGAGGAACTTTACTGTACTTTGCAAATTTACAGCACTGAATAGTTCTATTCGACTCTCTGACGACCATCATAGGACCCGATTTTGGAACCCAGAATACATACATCCAACGGCAATCTTACTCCAAATTGCTATTTGGGATAAGGCAGCCAATTTGCTAGTTGGGTATTATAGTAGTAAAATTTTACACATTTTTTACTGTGATAAGCCCATTCATTGATTAAAGTAATATGGAAAAATATGTAAATATGAAAGTGTTCGAAGCTAGCGTGCGTGTGCGAAGCCTTAAATTTTCCCATGCGTCGTTTTTTTTTAATGTTTTCTTACCTTAAAATTTGTGCATTATTCTTTTTATGAATGTGGTGTTATAATTTATAACGAATATGACAGTTTGAAAGGGTGTAAGCTTATAATACTTCTCTTAATTTTAAGAGTTTTCGATGATTTCGGTTATTGACTTTGATTTCACGTGTTTTATAACAGAGTTTATGTTTGTTTATTTTGATTTTGGATTTTCTTTGGAAAAGTCGTGAGGACAATGGCCCATGTCCCTCTTAGTGTTGCTGAGAAAACCTTTATCGTCCATGGAGTTCAGGTGAGCAAGAAAATCATTGCATTAATCGTGGTAGGGGAAGATTACCTTTTTAATTGTTTTTGTAGGAAGATTTCCGGACAGACGGAAGGACTCGCCGGGATTACCGGCCAATGGAAATTGAATCGGGAATAGTCAGTCACACGAGCGGTTCAGCAAGGATCAGACTTGCAAATTCTGACATCCTGGTGGGAGTGAAGACAGAAATAGACACTCCATTTGCTGATCATCACGATGAGGGAAAGATTGAGTTCTTTGTGGATTGTTCTGCCAATGCAACTCCGGAATTTGAGGGCAAGGGCGGTGGAGATCTAGCTCTGGAAATTGCAAATGCCCTTCAGAAGGCCTATGCCTCCCCGCATGCCTTTGACCTGAAGAGTTTGTGCATCCTGGAGCATCATCAATGCTGGAAGCTCTATGTGGATATTCTGGTGAGGATTTTCTTTGGGGTTTTTGGGGATTTTGGGAAAGATTGACTGGAATGGATAGGTTTTTGATTTTCTGTAGATTCTAGAGTGTGGAGGGAATCTCTTCGATACTGTCTCCTTGGCTGTCAAAGCTGCCCTGTTCAACACAAAAATCCCGAAAGTCAGTGCAGTTCAAGTTGACGGAGGAAATATTGAACTGGAGCTCTCTGATGACATTCATGACTGTAACAGGCTTTCTGTGGCCAGAATGCCTCTCCTGGTGACTCTCTGCAAAATTGGAGATCACTCTGTTGTTGATCCTTCGGCAGAAGAAGAAGAATGTGCCTCAGCAAAGCTCGTCGTGGGAGTTTCTTATGCAGAATCCTCAGACGAAGGATTTGTGACGATGCTGAGGACATCAGGACCTGGTTCTTTTCTCCATTCAACCCTCAAGGAAACAATCAAATTAGGCGTAATGGCTGGTGAATGTCTCAATGTGGAACTCCTGAAAGTCCTTAAACACGAAGAACAGCTCACAAAGTCATCCAAAGAAGTTTTTGGATTCCTCAAATAAAAAATTTCCTGTAAATCTTTTTCTAAAGCAATAAAAAAAAATTTCCAAAAAAAGAATTTTATTGTCGGAAGCGCTTCCAAAGAACTTCCGGAAGCCAAAAGAGTACAACAAGTACAAGTAGGACATTTTGCATGTGCAGGGAGAAGCGATAGCTGCCCGTAAGATCCCGAACCCATCCCAAAAGTTGTCCTAGACTTATCACAGAAATCCCTTTGGCTATCATGACTAGGCCCAGGGCACCGGCCAATTTT